>NW_020653852.1:21359827-21372423 GCF_003589595.1 Hyposmocoma kahamanoa | reverse complement strand
CGATACGATGGGTATCTCTCCTTCCAGAGACTTATTCGGGCCTGATAAGTTTCCTCGTCCAGAGGGTATACTTCTTTAATGAAGCTATGGCGACTCTTTAGCCTTTGGATTACCGGCACGAGATGGGTGACGCGAGTCAAAGGCGAAACACATTCTTCTTTTCCCATTGGGGTAAGTTGAGGTCACAGCTTTCCATCTGCTATGATTTTGACACATTAGTTCGCTTTTCATATACGTTCGTCGATTAAGAATATTATTAGCTTGGACTTTCTTCGAGGCGTCGTCAATTTGGTCATCTTTAGAAACTTACTCGTTCACACTCATTTTATAAATCTGTTTCATCAGCTTTCTTTTCACGTGTAAGGAGGAAGTCATTATAAATGCCATAGATCTGGACAAGAAGTATTCCGGATTTCACAAGGACGTGGACCCAGTGACATACTCCACTGTTAGTTACCTAGTACTTGTGCTGGTGTATACCCTTTAATCTGTGTTATTTATTTTTCAGAATTAATTTATATTCTTTGACCAACTTCAAAAATACACACTTGTCATAATTTTTTGGCTGGAGATGCTGGTATTTTGAATGAGAAGATTTGGTTTTCCCGTACGCTGCCCAGACTCGACGACTGACCTCTTTCTCGAAGCCATGGCCATGGCACAGTCAAGAGCACATCAAACTTGACACTTTGGACTTTAAACCGTTCTTATTTCAAGCGTCATAGAGTTAAATTAAAACTTTAGTGTCAAGCTTGACATGCTATAACGAAGAAGTTAGTATTCTAGATGACATGAACAGAAAAGAGCACACAAGACACTTTTGTAATGGAATGTACGAAATACCTTTGGTATTTAGTAATTTAGTCATTATTAGATAGAGTCGAAATGATTTTAAGGCATTTAGGGGCTCAATGCATTTTGAGTTTCAGATGATATGTGAAGACGTAATTTTGACATTAAGTCCACGGTCCCCGGATTGGTCTTGACTCTGTACCTGTTAAGGTGTATCGAAACATTGGTTAGTTTAAAATAAAACAATTATCGCGACATATTCAACAAAAAAGGAGGAGGCTGTCAATTCGGCAAATTTTTTTTTTGTACATGTTACGTTATTAGTCCGACATTTGTGAACTGATTTTGATGATTTTTTTTTTTTGAAAAGGGCGTACACTAGGAGTAGTCTTGTTCAAATTCGAAGACGATATACCACCATTAAAGAAAGCAACACACACTTTCCGTTAATGGATTTCAATAAAACTTGACACGTGGCCTAGAGCTAATCTGATGGTGGAAATGGCAGACAGATGAGACGAACTCCTCAACAATGTCCATCAGCTACCTTATGTTTGGGCTCATATTGTTCGTTTTGCCGTGGACTTCCATACGCGTTTCAGGTATCCTTGAGGTTTTTTCGATGTTTTAAAATTGAATCCAGTTATTATAATTGGAAATTCTGTTTTATTTTAAAAACTTTACTAAAAACCCTTCAACTAGTATATCATAATAGTAGGCGATTCTTCGACCTAGGGATCGATTCCGAACCTTACAATAACTCAGTCGACGACCTATTCAATTTGATATCGTACGATTTTTTTAAATTTTTATTCACAATCCTAATCGAACGTCAAACTGTCCTATTTGAAACCGAACCAAAATGACGTCACACCCGTACGATTACTCCAACTTCTCGAATGGCAAAGACTACAATTGTCATTCAGAACATAGTTATCGAATGAAAGGTACCGAATATCCTATTGTTTACAAAGCACGAATGTAATATGGAAATCTCCTATTATTTTAAATACAGTCTGGATTTTGTTCAATTTTATTAATTTATTTTAAAATGTATATAAAAAGATTTTAATTTTTCTTATAATCTATTTCAGCGGCTTACTCCGTAAACGCTGTTGGATAACGATGTTAGAATCCGAAAATGTTCGGAATAGCTCGGAGAGCGCCCTTCGATTCGAGAACGATATCTAACCGAACGATTCGTTTTAAATATCGCAGACTTCTGATTCGGGGTCATTGTATTATAACACCGCACGTTTCTCGGCTTTTCCGGATGACCTATATTTTAACCAACATTTTTCTGCAGATACTTGCCTTTGATTTATAAATAGGTATACTGAAAAATTATAAAGATTCAAGAGGTCAAAAATTTCATGAGTTCTGTGTTAATATTAAACTTGCAATTTTTATTGTCGTTGTTGTTAAGATGTTAGATATTGTTGCAGCCCCATCAACTTCACTCCACTCATAAAATCCGTACTCCATGCACCTGGTCGTGGAGTTAAAGAAAGGCAACAGCGCCTAAATTTTTAAGTAGTTTAAGTAGTTTTAAATACAAAAACATTGTTTGCTATTAGTTTTTTAACAGGCACTCTTTGTATGTCATTTGAGACGCTAAGTTGTTATAGCAGCTATGGTCTTTTATTAGCAATATATTAGACCCATTATGTTCCTGAAATATATATTGTTCATCATGATCATAGTCGTCGTTTCACTGACTGCTGAGTACAGACCTCCCTTATTTGTACCGTCCACCACGATCTTGAACTACTCTTACCCATCTCTATACACACTCGCTTTTATAATTACTTAATCACAATTTATTTACAAGCAGGCTATGATCATTCATTTTCGAATCTCCTACGGGGTTAAGCGAAATTACCATTCCTTCATAGAAAATGTGTAAAGAAAAAGAAAAGTAACCCCTAAAGACAGGAATAAAAGGATCCACCCTTAAAATAAAGTTTCCCGTAACCTCAAAATGAAAATATGAGGTGAAAAGGCCTCCTTCATCATTGTTGATAGATACTTTGTAAAGGGGACCTTTTTTTCTAAAGAAATTCTTTGTCCTTTATTTACCATCGCGTCGGGGAAATTATTGTAAACATTGTCTTGGGGGTCAATTTTGTGACTCTCTCGATTATCAAGCTTTATAAATTATTTCGTTGGTTCAGATGAACAGAGTATTATGTCAAAAACACAGATTTATCAGGAAAGCACTTTTAAAGTTTCTTCTAGAATTATTTCACCCGCTATTGTTTTTTGGTTCTCCTCACCTTTACGGCGAGAGCGAGAGCGAGATAAAGCGCGAGATACTGTGATTCTCGCATAGAGTCTCGCGCTTTATGTCGCTCTCGCGCAAATCGCGCCTTATCGTGCTAGCCCTACTTATATATTTAAAGTCTACACATATAACATTGTTTTCCAACACTTCTTATTCTTATTCTATTCTATTCCATCGTTTTGACAAAAACCTGAAATTGTTCAGAAAGGTCTGTAATATTATCCTTCTGAACATAAAATATTTGTGATTCACAGTTTTAACTAAACTTTTCGTGCTTTATACCTTTAAATAAAAAGAAGGAATAATATACAATTCTATAAAACTTTGAGGGACATTGGAGTATCTCAACAAATTACTCTATACTTATAGATTACCATAGAAATTCAATGAAATGAAATAATGAATGAAAGAAATGAAATATATCCCAAAAACAGGTATTACCTGGAAATAATCGTCTTCGTTTTAGAAATAAATATTTTTTAAATACACTTACCTTATAATGAACACATGTTGTGTCTTAGTTTTCATACCCTGTTCAACGAACGACGACGTCTTGACGACTACAGCTTCATGTGTAATAAAATAATAATTACGACCGTGTTGCTCAATATTTGGGGCCAAAAGGTCCAAAAAGGTAAGATGCAAGCTCGCCTCCCGCGTCATTTCACGTCCGAATGTTAGAAGATCTTCTTTATTAGAAAAATCTCGATTTTTTAAATAGGACTGCATTTCATAGATTTTTGACTCGATACCCTGTTCATCCAAGGCAACGATTATGACGACAACAAATATTTTAAATCGTGGTTTGTTTTTTATAATTCATCATCATTATCAACAACCAATGCGGGTTGGGGTCTTTTAACCTTTGCAAGTGTTGTAAGCTTCTTTGACATGTACCTAAGTTTTATTAAGTTGTTTTGTTCCACCGTTTAAGAGAGGTAAGGTTATATGGTATATTTAAAATTAATAGTACATACAGCCACAAAAGTAACGATTCAGGGGTGTAGCGTGGGTGTAGCTCCTTTTTTCTACGTACTTCCTGCTTAATTGAACAGAAACCTGTGTACTGTCAAACTAGAAATAGAACCTTTTTGAACATTTTTGTTCTAATCTACCAGGCAACAACAACGATTGCCTGGATTCAAACTAGGGAATTCCTTGTACCATGACTATACAATGTAGTAATTAGAAAACTATGGACTACATATGTTTAGTGTAATACGAATGCCGCTAGATGACATTAGTAGTATTCTGCGTCACACTATTAGTGTTAACATGTTTTTTTTTTGTTTTAACCCTGGAGTTTGATTACTGCGGTGTACAATGAGTACCAGAGCAACGGAATTCACTCTAGAGCACTACCAAGAACACCTAGATCAAGCCAATTTTGAAAACGTCCTCCGCATCTAGCGTCCATAGTGTAAACTGGCCACCGAGATCATCAAATGAACGCATGGAACTACGAGTAGACACCCTAGCCGCTTACGCGATGCGCTCCTCCTGCCGCAAAATGGCGGCTATTTGGTTTCGCAAAATAGAAAAGGATTCAGTTTAAATACAAGTTTTTTATAAATAAAAATTATTATTCTGCATTGTTAAATAAATACCCTCCGTACTACCAACAAAAACATCTAAAATAAAATGCAGTAATACACCGCAAATCGTGCACTTAAAAAGCACTAATGAAATTTTTGGTGTACTTGGATAAATATGATAATATTCCGTTTGAGTGATTCTAACGTTTACCATGAAATTTCTCCTTAAAGTATAGTTTATAAACATTTATATTCAGGGTAAACTTAAAAAACGCTACTTACGGTATGTTTTCAATAAATAATCACCGAAATCACCGGCCCAAACAATAACACACACGATTGTCGTGACGTATTTTTGAAGTTTTTTTTTAAATGACAGACCCAGGCATTAAACACTTTGCGGTTTGCTAGAGTAGTTACCGAAATAGCAATTAATATTAGTTCTTTTACCTGTTATAACTTCGATATCCGATAAATTGGTATAAAATCATCACCGGCACTTCTAGGTGTGGTATGCGTCTACGGCTGCATGTATCGCGTGAGCGGATAAGTAGATATGTAACAACTACAGTGCTTATCTGGTAAGAGCGTTTGTTAATTACACAAAATTGACAGAGTATTCGAACCAAAATTCTAACAAGTGTTTGAAACAAGCATCTGTTACGTCTTTATCGGAAGCACCGCCTAGTTAATAAACACTTTAGTCTATAAAGCGAAGCGGCTACAAGCTCATTTGTGCGGCTATCTATTGAGGACAACAAGATGAATTAATAGTTTGGTTGTTGGATAATAAATCAGGAAAGTTGGACAGGAGCAGCGGATGACGCGGGTTGCTTTGTTGATGCAAGTCTGTACTACACCGCTAGAGCGAAGCATACGTGAGCCAAGACTTTATAAGAACCGTAAGAGGCCCTTACTTGTTTATAAATGGATACTAAGATATTGGCGATGGGTATTTACGGACGATATTAGTACAAAAACCTAGTTTGTTTGTAGGGTAATAAATTGGGAAAGTTGGACAGGAGCAGCAGATGATACGGGTAGCTTTACCCAAAACAAGTATGCACTACATCACTAGAGCGACGCCTTAAGCGAAGCTATTTTTACGATGCTGAGGTTTTTGAGATGGCAATAACATAAATAATAATAACCTTAGGACTAAGTCCAAATTCATAGTACCACGATTTAGTTTAACGAAGGTAAAGGATTCTTTTATGGGGAACTGTATACGTTTATACAATAAGCTTCCGAAGAATATATTAAGATTATTATTTCGTAAGTTTAAAACTTCCATTAAATGTATTGATTTTAACTTTGACTTAATAACAACATATGCATGATGGCATAAAAATCTTTTTTCCCCCTTTTCTATGACACAAATGATAAGACTTGTGTGGTGGTAAGCGGCACGCCTGTATATAACAGTCGCAATTTCATTCAAAGCTATAAATTGCAAAGATCCCCACAGATGCTACTGCCACTGCGCCCGTCACCCTGAGACATAAGTTGACAAGTCTCAAGTGCCTGTAATTTCACCAGCGCCCTTCCCTTCCAACCCGCAACGTAGTAATCGCAAGTATCGAGCGATTCTGGTTGCAGTAAGTACTACAGTAAGCAAGCTATAGGTAAGTTGACAAGTCCCTTATGTCTGTAATTTCACCAACATCCTTATCCTGCAAAACCTTGAAATAGGTACTTCCCTGGACGAATACTTTCACATGGAGCTCTAATGCTGCTACAATGTGTTATGAGGTAGCTAGTGATACGTCTGAAAACACAAGGAGAGAACATCGGACAACATTGCAATTTTAGTCAAACATTTTATTTATCTGCTATAAATATCGTAGAACAAAGCATAGCTTTCCATGGGAATCAATCTTCTAACCCCGAGTTTCACAGTCTGACCACGAAACTATTTTATTGCGTACGTGGTTGTGATTGGCATGTAAATGGGCCCACCCAATGCTTACAGATAGTTTCGAGTTCGTGTTAGAATGACTTATTTACTTTTTTTACTAATATATCTATGCGTCAAAGTTCGTTAAGTGAGAGCCAAATTGAATAATACGTGAGTCGTTAAAAGTCTATATAGAGCTAAAGGTACTAGAAGCGTGAATTCCATAAACTGAGAAAAAAATATTGCTGTAAAAGCTATCTATAAAATTTTAATTCGTAAGAGCTACTTATAATAGGTACTTGCTATCTTTTACAAAGTTTTTATTGTCAAGTTACTATAACTGCCTCCGTGGTCGAACGGTTATAATATGGAATGCCACACCGAGGTCCCGTTTTATATACAGAAATATTTGTAAGGCCTTCAGTTATTTCTCTCGTGAGTTTAGGTGTCATTTTTGGTTGTCTACGTGTATTCCAGTGGCACTTGCGGTACATGCTTTCTCTTGTGTGCGGCTATGAGTGTTGCGTTATTTATGTATCTAGTTATTTATTTAAGCCTGACTTTGTCATTGCAACAACATTTCTATAACGACAAGTTAGTACATACCACAGTTTTTAAATTTTTATAACACCCAGTGATGGGACGGACAAGTCGTGCGGTTGATGACAAGCGACACGCTTATTCACAACTGTTACAGTGTCACTAAATTCACCAGCACCCTTACCCTTCCAATCCGGAACGCAGTAATCGCAAGTGCGATGTTTCGTGCAGTGCGTCTACTATGTTTGCAGAGGTGCAGATTGATGGTTTTAATGCCATTATCCTCAAAAATACAGCCTCATTGCTCAGCAGACTGAGGGGCAGCACCAACACCATTTTACAGGTCACACTTGATAGATATGACCTACCCATTATGAAATCTTTCATTCGGGTCTTGATTGACCCGAATTGATCGGGTCTCACAAGAGACTATTGGGTTTGGATGCTGTTGAGATATAGTAGGTTGCCACTTTTTATAATTAACCACTAACCTAGTCTTTAAGTTATATTTTTAAGTTTACTAACACCATAGACCTTTAAAAAATGAGTTGTCTGGGTAAATAATTATATCATTATTATTATATTATTAACACATCATAGGTATGCCATCACCGGGATTCGGTCCATCGACCTATCAATTACGAACGGTTCTTCTACTAAGCTACCGAAGTAGTTGTGTGAAACCATCAAGGTAGAATTATCCCCAAAATAATAGCCAAACCCGAGTTTAGTACCCAGTTCACGTATGAGGGTAACTACAAAGCGTCTGTGTTGGATCTTGGCGAGCCATGAATCAGAAACTTCTGAACGTGCCCGGCCCGCGTCAAACTAACGTTTTTTTTATTGCGATGCTGTGATTTGAATACGCAGTGTGATCCTAAACCGATCTTTACAGCTAACGACATTTACGGAGAATAATCTTGTTATATGGGTTACTTTTCCATTGCTGGGAGCACAAAAAACATTTGACAATGAATAGAATATTGTAGAATGATGACCTTCGTCGTCGTGCGGCTTGCTCTTTGAGGTCCCGGGTTAGATCCCCGACTGTGTCAATATAGAAAACTAACTTTTCAATTTTGTCTCGGGTCTGGGTGTCTGTGGTTGTTGTTTCCGATTTCCATAACACAATTAGTGCTTTAGTTACTTACTTTGGGATCAGATCAGCGTGAGTGATGTTGTTTAAATAAATAAATAAATAATGGTGTATTGTTCTACTAAAATATTATCTAACTTCCAGTGTGGATACTGTACGGCCCCCTCTTATGTCATTCCAAGCGTGGGCGCAGGCTCTGTCCCCAGAGCGGCCGAGAACTGCTTTGTGCCTTTTGCGGTTGAGACCCTGGGTCCTTGGAGGTCAGAGACTTCTAGCGAACGAACTATCGGATCGCCTCGTAGAAGCCTCCGATGACCCCAAGGTTGGTAGTTATTTCCGCCAAAGGATAAGTTTAGCTATTCAAAGAGGAAATGTTGCCAGATTCTGGGCACGAAGCCCCAGGGTACTGCACTCGGTGAAATTGTTTGCTTTATACTTTTCTACTTATAAATTTTAATACTGTATTATCGTTTCTTAACTTTAATCATTATAGTCAGCGTGGCTTCATAATTTTGAAAACGAGTAAAGAAAGGGATAATATTTGATCCTCGAAGATATGATTGATCTATTGTAAATGTGCACTATTTTAAATAAACGATTTTTTTTAAATTTGATATATATATTAATTGTTCCGTGTATATTAGTTGATCTACAGACAAATTATAAATGAACTGCATTCAAAGTAACAATATTATTATGTTTAAGCATACAAAAAATTGTTTTAGTATGAAAACTAACACGGTTATCACAGATTATAATATAAAAGTAACGGGACTTTCTCGCATAGTATTTTAGTCGGAAGCGGTCCGACTAGTTTCGACCATAATCGATGGTCTTCTTCAGGGGTTGAGTGCAACGTTCGCGACCGCGTCACGTCTAGCAATGCGCGCTGCGGCTCTCTGCGCGCGCGCCGATGACGCAGTCCGCAGTGGGGAACTCGGGAGGCTGATACATTGCGTCAGCGCGTCCTGGAACTCTTCTTCGCTACTGCCGTCCGTAGGATTGTTGTCGGGAACAGTCCAGCACACAGAGCTCACCACGTCGTTACCACTAACATCTGCAGCTGCATACCGAGCGCCATGAAGACACGGCTTCCAGGTCGGTGGCAAGCTCCAGCCTCCGTCTTCATTAAAATTTGGTCACCTACTTATTTCAAAAGCCTCTCGGATTTTGCGGGGCACAAAATACTTCTCCCGCGCTAAAACCTTAGCTTTATCAAACCTAATGTAGTGACCAGCACCGGAGTTTAGAAAGTGGTCTGTTACCGCAGATCCATTGACATCTTGGTTCTTCATGGATCGGATATGCTCAGCTAGCCTAGTAGCCACGGTCCGTCTCATTTCGCCGACGTAACACTTGCCGCAGTCACAGGAAACCATATAGATACTGGGGACCCCTAAAGGGCCTTTGTACTTTGGAGAGCGAAGCAATTGTCGCAACTGTTTGAGAGGACGGAATATTGTCTTGATGCTGTACCTTCGGCGTAACAAGTTTCCAATCACATCCGTCACCCCCCTGACATAAGGTAAGTACGCTGCCGCTCTCTCTACCGATGCTGGTCGAGGCCTTGTTGATGTATTTGCCACACGCCAACTCTGTTTCCACTTGTAACCGTTACCAACCAACACATCCTTCACATGATTTAGCTCAGCTTCTATGTTATCCGGATCGCAAAGTTTCAAAGCTCTATTAATGAGTGTCCGCGGAACTGAGGCTAAATGTGCCGGGTGGTGATGTGAATCCGCTCTCATGTATCTATCCGTGTGCGTTGGTTTCCGATACACCGCATGAGACAACCGACCGTTATGTTCACGTCTCACCAACACATCCAAGAAAGAAAGAACCCCGTTCTGCTCACATTCCACGGTGAAGGTGATCTTCGGGTGAACGCTGTTTAAGTGTGCCAATAGCGACTCTACTCCCTCTTTAGGCATAATGGCAAATACGTCATATACATAGCGCCACCAGTATCTCGGTTCGAATGGAATGTTCACCAGCGCAGTATCCTCAAACCATTCCATAAATATGTTAGCCACCACAGGAGCTATCGGTGATCCCATTGCTACTCCGCCAATTTGTAAAAAGTAATCACACAAACAATCAACAGAGAAAGACATATTTATGTTCATGATTAAGGCAGAAACGTAGTTCCGGGTGGCCTCCATTGACTGAAGTGTGAATTTCGCTTCGTTGCGCGAATTTGTGAGAATGCTCGCGACTACGCCTGAAGCCTTAATAGATGTGCAGTTATTGTTTTTATTTCGCTTTTTTGTAAAGCAGGAGAAGAAGAATTAGAAAACCAGAAACAGGAGAAGAAATATTTGTGTTCATAATTTATGGAAGAAACGAAATATCAATGCGTGCTCGTTTATAAAGCATTGACCCTGCCAATGACCATCATGTCATAAGAACACATCTGATGACTGATTAAACTAAACAGATTCAAATGACTACCAGCCCCATACTCTGCTACCTCACTCAATTTTTCTACGAGACTAGTTAATGTTATTCATACAACACGTTATAATATTAAGTAAGATTTATCCTTTCGTAAAGTACATACAAGTCACGTTGCTCGAAAGCATGGCTTCTGGTGTGCAGCGGTCCTTGGGGTGAAAAACGCCCTAGATGGAAACCGCAGATGCGTTGGAAGGATGACATAAAAAAAGTCGTGGGGTTGAATTGGATACAGGTGGCACAAAACTGAGAGAAGTGGTAGAACTGAAGGAGGCCTACACCAATATGGTTGAGAACGGCTAGAAAGAAGAAACAAGAAAGTACATTACGTAAACAATAAACCGAATAACATTTACCTTTGAAGTCATAACTGGTTCCGACATATACGAGGTGTGTCCCAAAAGTATCCGACCTTTGTTCATTATTCCGCGCTGGGTCCATTAATCAATCCGACTCGTGGCATCCTTCAAAGTGATCTTCATTCGAGTGAACAACACGCTCCCACAGATGGTTCCACATCTCGAAGCAGTTATGGAAGTCAGTTTTTGGAACCAAAATTGAAAATTCCTCTCAAAGGGCGTCGGTTTGACGACACAGAGACGGTATAAAAATGCTACGCTGAAGGCAATTCAGAAAATTAACTACCATAACTGCTTTAGGATGTGGAAGCACCAGTGGAAGCATGTTGTTGATGCCACGAGTCGGATGATGATTTAATAGACTCAGCATGGAATTACGGACGAAGGTCGAATACATTTTTGGACAGACCTCGTTTAATATTTGTTTGACGGCATTTTCGATCGCATGCTCTAAAAGTCATTCAGTAACAAATCCTGTTTCTCTAACTTTGACAAGGTGGTTCCATTTCTATTATTCATGTCTTTTCTCGTAGTATGTCGCGATAAAGATGTACACGAACTATGTAGCTACAGCAGCCGAATAAATGTAACGCATTAGAACAGTGGGTGTGATAGATGAAGGAAAATTGTAACCTTAGAACAAAATACAAATTAATAGATTAGTTTACTTATTTCTCAAGTATAATGTTACAGTATGAATTGTACTCTATGTCAACTGCAGTTGCACTTGCGTCTATCGTCACAAGGCTTCGCACAATACATGATACTATACCAGGGGGTTTACTCCCGTTCAATGTCCGAAAGAATTATTTCCAAATAAATAATACCGCACCTTTAGAATTATAGTGACCTAATCCAAAATTTTAAGATTTTTTTAGTCCTAAAATGACTTTGGGTGGTTATCTACGTCGACTGATAATAAAACAGAGGCCTAATTTTGCGTAGAAAGGCAAAAACCTAGACTTCGATCTCTTTCACTCCTTCCCATTTCTCTACGTCCGTTCAGTTTGAGATAGATGCAACCTGTGATGTACCTACCACGAGTGTAATGAGCAGGATGTTAAGTCTTCGTTATTGTGACGACCTAAACCGAAAAAAAATGAAGGTATGTGGATGTTACTATTTTTAATAAAGTGAAAACTCCTTCGTATTGGGTTTAGCTTATAGTAAAATTTACTCATGCCGATGGGACTTATTTGTCATTAAGTCAAATCTTTGACTAAAAAATTATATTTATTTAAAGACGCAATCATCGATCGGTCTATGTCTTAACGAAACTAATGTTTATGAAGAAACTTACTTATGATTATGTCCCTCTTGTAATAAATATGGTTATGGTCATAGTGGTTATTTTAGTCATGGGTCTATCTGGAAATGGAATAGTTTTGTTACATTGATAAATGTGTCATTTTCGTGTACATTTCAATTACAAAATAAGCTTTTTCCAGATGTGTTTTAGATTTTAGGTAACTTACATACAACGGAATGAAGAGGAGGGCAGATTTTATTTTAGAAAAATTTAAACATCAGGTAAAACTACATTTTAGGAATGAAACTATTTTTCCGGATTTAAATCGCGTATATTTTGGTTTTTCAAACAAACCGACGTTTCGGGCCCTTTACAGGTCCCATGGTC
>NW_020653852.1:21351815-21354827 GCF_003589595.1 Hyposmocoma kahamanoa | reverse complement strand
AAAATAGTTTTGCGGTTATAAAAATAAGTTTAATAAAGGAGGTAAAAAAGTATACAAGGATAGGTTTAATTAAGGTACCAACCTAAAATTGTCATTAGTAATGATAGTAATTATAATGATTATATTTTATTAATTAATAAGGTATTTAAACAAACCTGTGATCAGTACCTCCTTTTCTGGATTTTCCTCAGGAGATGGTATATTCACTATTTCGGTGTTATTATGAAAATTTAAATTATTGTAAATTATATCTGATAAGCTAAATGAGAAAAGAATTGTACATTACAGTAACACATATTTATATGTTAACTAACGGTAATGTATGTAATCCGGTATTCTATACAAAGCCTAAAACAGTCTGGCCATGTATAAAATAAACACTATTTACACTTGGACTAAGTATTCTATACAATGCCGAATGTGCATTGGGCAATGTATAAAATTTGTTAAATGTAGATGCACAAAGCAATGACTTGATATAAAGATTTTCATTCTATTGTACCCAAGCACCCGTTAAACGTTTAGGAACAATAGTTTTTCTTTAAATGACTAATTTTTAGTCTAAAGAGTTTTTTGCCTTTCTTTGAACACTTTGCCAAATCTACGGCCGGCATTTTATATTTGTATTTGTATTTATTTTATCCTATAGCATATAGAAGGACTAAGTATTCTATAGAATCCCTGAATTATACACAATGCCATTAATAACCTACCATAACAATTTAAAAACTTGAAAGAATCAAATGAGTTCATTTAAGTCAATATAATAAACAAACAAAAGAATATAAATTCTTAGAAGAAATGAACTTTAAAAAAATGGATTTATGCTTGTTATTTTATTACTGTTAATTTAGTAAATGCTCAAACCAGATGATCATAAAAAAGACTTACGCGATCTCATTAATAAAAACGTAATTCCTAAGTATTATGCAGATTTTTATAATTCAATACTTATAATTTAAGTACCACCTTTTTCAAAGCGTACGATTGTCGTAAATACTGTTATGTTTTAATCATTTTAACCAAATTAAATAGGCGGTTAAATCGGCGTAATTTTTAATAACATTTTATATTTTTATTTAATTTTCTAGGTTATTAGCTTATTTTTTCAACATCGTTATTAATGGCCTTAACAAACTTGTTACGAATTAGTTTAATCTTCCATTTTTCAGTGTGTTATGATGTTCTCCTTATGTGCTAAAATGTGACACTGTAACTTGAAACGATCTCATATTTACTAATATGGTGACCTATTTAGAAATAAATAGTTTCGTTTCACCAATATTCAGAAATAGAGTGACCTGAATATTAACAAGTCTTTTAAAAAAACATGGTTTCAAACGAATTTGCACTATTTAAAAAAAAAAAAAAAATACTAATAACCACTTTTTAAATTTTCTATATTTATGAGAGTGTAGTGAAATAAGTCAAGTACAACATAAAATATTTTGTTTTATAATTATTTTAAAATACAACACAATATTCTCCCTTTTTTACAAAATTGATGGACATGTCAATCTCTAATCAACGTTTTCCAAAAATTAGTTTTTTTGAGTTAGGTCACTATAATTAATTCTAAATGTGCGATTAACAATTTTTCTTTTGTATTTTTTTTTATAATATCAAGTGGCGGGACGAGCAAGATCGTGCGCCGGATGGTAAGCTACACGCCCGTCCATAACAGTTGCAGTGCCACACAGAGGTTTATATCAGCTGACATTACTGCTAGGCGGCAGAAATAGGTGGTAGTACTTTTCTGGACGAATTCATTCACACGGAGCTCTATTGCTACAGAATTAAAAGACGAATGATGCGAATAAAGCTTCATACTTGACATTGTCTTGTATTATGTATTTGTCAGTAATTGTTTTAGACGGATGTCGGACGGAGACTCTACTCCCGAGTAGAGTCCCTGGTATGACCACTCGTTATCGGTTATCGTCGCGAATGTCCGGGCTGCGTACAAGATATTGCTCAAGTGGCGATACATCAAAGGGTTTTACAACGTTCGTGCTGCTAGGTTGGTCGGACTATCGTACTTTATTGTTCTCGGCGATTAGACGCACTTTCATTATGGGTTTCTTTTTACCTTTCAATAAACAGATGAAGTAATTTGTCGCAAATATGTAAAAGTAAAAAAGTCATTGTCAACAGTCAGTAAGGTCTGGAAATTGTGTTGCGGCGATTTTAAGTTTAAAATTACGCAGCCGTTAGTATGTTCACCGCATTGTTGGCGTGAACAAAAATACGAAGCTTCGGCACGAATTACTTCGTGACGACGTACGGCGGCGGCGGGCTGAAAATCGGCTTTCATAGACTTGGGGACTTTTATTTTAAAGCGTCTTTTTTTGCCGGGAATAGATTCGGTTCTGTATTATGTTCAAATTCATCAAGCGAGTTAGTTTGACATGAAAATTGATTAGTTATATTTTTTTACTAAACAACTGTATCGAGCTGATATGAAAAATCGTTATATCTCTGGAACCGCAAGGAAAACCGATAATATCCTTACAGACGGTTATAGTGCTAATTATTTGCGATTTTTTTATATACTTCATATCACTTCCTGTAATTTGAGAAATTACATTCTCCCATGAGAGTTCAGATTCCAGTCGCTGTTAGGAATCTGTTTTTCCCTTTTAATGAAGGTCCCATTTCTCAAAGGTATTTTTGTACGTATTTATTAGCATCGCAAAGAAAACGAACGAAGCAAACAAAGCAAACAAAGTAAACAACAATTTATACCGACAGTTGATATAAATAACCATAAGGAAAAACATTTTAATAAAAAAAATGTCTTCTGAATTAACGAAATCTCATTTTAAATTCTGTGAGTCGAGAAAAGGGATTTTTTGCCTGTAATTTTTTTTCTCCAAATAAAAATTTAAATTTTTCTCGAGACCCGAAAACAGATCGTCGAAAATTAAAAGGTTCTCTTTAATTAGAATTCCAATAACTTGCGATTCCTTTGTGGGTTAGTTAGTTGGGTGTTGATGGAAAACCAATATTTTC
>NW_020653852.1:21328361-21351805 GCF_003589595.1 Hyposmocoma kahamanoa | reverse complement strand
GGCGTGACACGAGTATGCACCCTTGCAGTCATTAGTGAAAAGAAATTGGCTCCATAAATTGTTTGGGAAGCCATCGCATCTCCAGTCCTTAGCACTAACAACGCAGGTGTTCTTTTACAACGTTGTGTACAAGATGGTCGGCTGACGGCACATGGGCCAGACTTGTGGGGGTATCGCCTTATAAATATGGCTGCTGTTTGCTAGGAGGGACATTCGAGAACGAGTCGCCGGGCACAAGACAACTCCACAATACTGCCAGGTATTTGGTATAGAGTATTTACTCACTAGAGTAAACACCAAATACCTGGTTGTGTGATTATTGTACCTCTCTATAATAAACGAAGTACATACTTTCCGTTCTATGGTTAGTTTTCGATCTATTGTAAAATGTAGTGGGTACCCACCTTGAATAGTATTTCTAAAGAACGCTGTGTGGGCGGTCTGAACACTCAGGTGAGCGTTCGCAGTGAGCGGAACCATTATTTCCTCTCACGTTCCGATATATATATATATTCTTAGAGGATAACCACCCTTTATGAAATACCCCCCGGCCACAGAGGGTATAAAAGCAGCGCCACGTGGTCGAGAGCTCATCTTGTTGGTTGGCGCTCATTGTTAACGGTGGCTCTCGCTCGGATATAGTGTGCTAGTTCATTTTAGTGTGCTTGTTTTTGTAATTGGTGTACTTGATTAATTTGATCCGTTTAATGATTTTCTTAATAATAAAATCTGTTTTAGGCTATCTAGCTGTTTCTTTTAAAAAAAATAATTGTGCTTATGATTTATAAGAACATATATATATATATAGACCTTCTTAAGTAGTTGTGGTAGATAGTTGCGTCTCGGTTTTGACCGCAGTCATGTCGCGAATGCGACTGCCGGCACGCTGATCGAGCTCCAACGTAACACGCGTGTTATGTAAACTCTAGCTAGTTCTTAGTAAGCCTGGCCTGCATCAACGCCTCGACGCCATAGACATGAGGTTGCATTTCCTGTCCGATAACGCGCTCTGCGCCGGAGCATTGATGCAACCTGACAATTAGTATTAAGATAGATTTAAGACAGTAATAACATGTACTAAAATTGCGAATTAAAATAAACTTTTCTTTTTATGAAAGCTCTCCGAAAGAGCTTAACTCGCGCGCTCAATCGCGCACGATTGCTCTATCACTCGCGATAGAGTATCTGTGTAAAGCCTGCTAATATCGTCTATCTATCTCGCTGCTAGACGTCCCAAATTTCTGTAACCACTTGTCATGACCACGCCTCGCAATATGTTCAACCTAGTTCCACTTTAGCTGCGTAATCCGATCTTATTTATATGTCTTGGATCTTAGTTCGCCTTTGGATTAGCATAAAGTACCAGCCGGACGTAAACAAGGACACAATAACTTGATGACTTTGGTAGCCCAATGGATTGCACGTGGGCGTTGGATGATGGGATTCGATTCCCGGTAAGATCTATTTGGGAAATAAACTTTTATTTTAATTATTTCTGGTCTGAATATTCCGGGATTGTCTCTGAGTGAATTCCTTTGCTCTGGTACAGGAAAGTCACTAGTATGTCAAATGACACTAGGCAATTGATGTGATTTTTTTTTTATATAAGATAACATCACATACGTTACCTTGTGACTAGGCCGGGAATCGAACCCTTAGACATTGCGTCACCATTATTATGAGAGGTCCATGGTTCCAATTCTTGTGTCGTCATGGATCTATGACTTGAATTTCTAAATGATTGTAATCTTGGCAATGGTGAAGAAAGACATCACAAGGCATGAAAACATCACCTGTACGTTGAAGAAGTATTACAACCCTTGGAAAACGTATGAAGTCAACCCGCAGTGGTCCATTGTGGCGGATTATGGTCTAAACGTCTTCGTAGAGGAAACTCGTTTGTTACACTCAATAAATTACAAATTACATACAATAAAGTACAAATTCCTTATGGCATTAAGACTAGGACCGTGTCAGAAGATACTTTACGCAATCCAGTTTTAAAAATAGGAAGCGGCTTAGAATATTAGATTTCAAACGGGAAGTTGTTCCATAATTGTGTAGCCTTAATTGTGAAGGAATCTTTGAAATACCCTGAGAGTGCGTGGAAGGAGGTTTCAGTCGATTCTGTGACTTTAGTTAGCTTAGAGTTTAGTTAGCTCATTTAAGGGGCAATGTATACGCTTCTATAACAAGATTCCGGTTGATATACAAAATTTGCCTTTCACGAGGTTTAAAACTATAGTGAAACAAAAACTTTATACTAAAGGTTATTATACAACTTCTGCGTACTTGGATGACAAAAATCCGTGGTAGTAACCCGTTACGCTCATGGAGGTAGTCTCGATCTCTGATGTTTCAAATAGGTAAAAAAAAATAATTGTAAATGTAATTTACAAAGAGCAACCCCTAGAGTTTCTTGCTCATTCTTCTCAGGGGAATCTGCCTTACGAATGAGCGGTAGAGTTTAACCATTGTGACGATTTCAAGTGTAATAATGCTTACCTATGAAATAAAGATTATTTTGAATTTGAATTGAATTTGAATTAGAGTAAGCGAAGATATTCCTTAAGGTATGGCCACAGGACAATTAAATAAATACCGTAGAAATGTTTAGTTTGCGCGGCACGTTTGCCAACAGTACGCGAAGTTCCATATATTTAAGCTCAATCCACCATTTTCGCTTTGTGCGTTATGATCGTGTCAATTGTCTCGCGCAAATCTTCGAAAATCCTAAAAAAGCACCTTATTTTAACGCAAAAATCGATACCTCCAATGAACACTACGCCATCTTTATTTTTTGGTCGTCTTCTGTTATTTTTGTAAACAGCCATATTTATTTGCCTTAGTAAATAAATATGGCTGTTTAACATAAATATAATCTTAGTTGTGCTCCCCGAATTCTGTGAAAAAAAGAAACAAGAACAAAAAAAAACAAATTTTGTAAAAAAAAGAAACAAAAAACAAAATAAAAACAGAACAGGTACAAAAATTAAGTTGGCTTAGTGTTCATTGGAAGTATCGAAATGATAGTCGCTCTTGTAATATTATCCATGGTGGTGTTTAATATCATCATTTATCCCATATTATATTATATTATATTATATTATATTATATTTATCATATGTCCCATGGTCACGGTTGACTCGGTTGGGACCTGTAAAGGGCCCGAGACGTCGGTATGTTTGAAAAAATCGCGTATGTTTATACACGATTTAAATCCGGAAAAATAGTTTCATTTCCTATGTGTAACAATCGCGAAAACCTAAGAACTCAATATCACCATTTATGTTTATTTTATTAAATTTTAATGAGTTTTCGATTTTCTGTTTATCGTAATGTTTTTTTGAAGAACTAAGTAAACATCTCGAATTCGTCGTTGTTCAGCTATTAGCCGCTAGATGGCTGCACATTAATTGCAAGTTCAATGAAAATCAAATCGTTGTGGCTTGCAGCAATATATATTGAACTTTTAAGGATATGCCAACAATGTAAAGTTTAAATTATATTAACAGTCCAGAATTTGTTATTTCTCTTTAAATTAGAAACTAACACCAATGATTATCACTATTTCATAGTGTTTCAAAATATGAATGTGAGTGTGTTGGCCGTAGCGATTCTGATATTAATCGAGGTTTAAGGTACTTCCATTGTTTTTTTCTTCTTCTGTGGATATAGCGGAGTGTGAGTGTCGAAGCGGAGAGAGAAAGCTGAAAATGTGCTCCTTACGGCGCAGCTTGATGGAGAGTCACAGAAGCCTTCTTCAATATTCAGACATATGATTGAACTAATGCAATCCGTATATGAATTTGATGCATACGTTCTGTAGACGCTGGATGCAAAGTAAAAGTTGGAGCTTTCAGTGTTTCGGATTGTCATCAATGGTGATACGTTTCACGAATAAAGGTATTTCAAGCTCGATTCAGAAACTCATGTGTCAAAATCAAATCCGTGATCGATCTGTCGGTTGTTTTAAATAATAAAAAACAAACGTCCAAATGCCTTTTTTACCTTCAGAGGAATCGGCACGACGACGTTTCCTTCGACACGAAAGGACCCAACAAAAGTTATTTACATAATTAGATTCAACATTTCACGTAGATAACTAATTTTGGTCTAAATTGTAAATTACGTCCATTAGCGCTGTAAGGGACGAAATAAGCCCTGTCTATGCAGCTTCGAGAATCCTCAAAGGTGTGTTTTCGTTACATAAATCGAAACAAAGTATCCCTTTACCCCAATTTAAAGAAAAGGTCATGCAGGAGTCAGCGGGATCATACCTTTACAAACTGTTCCGATAAATTGTAACCCTTGTTATGGGAAGGTTAAATTTTATGAAAATGTATTTCTCAATAATGTTTTTTGTTTAGAAAACTGTTCTTTCACTCATGACCACAATCTAGTAAAAATGAGGATCATGATATCAGAACGTGCCCAAACGAATCCTATTTATTCGAACCTTAAAGATTATTATTGTGGATGTTGGATGAGGTAGTCGCGGTTTTAAAGCTCGTAATGTGGGAAATGATTTTTTCTAATTTGGTTCTGATCTAGGTATTCTTGGTAGTGCACAGGAATGAATTCCGTTGCTATGTAACTCGTGGTAGTGGAAAATACCTTGTATGAGACCAGGTACTTGGTGTGGCTGTCTTGGACATTAACACAAACAGAAATGTACACATACACACCAGCGAGCACATGCGTATACATGCATATACTCGACTCTTCATCACATAATTTATTATATAGCCTAAAATTTTAATAAAAAGATCTGAGTTGTGAAACCCTCAACATTTTCAACACAGGTCTAGTTACCTAGTGTGGACTCCAATTTGTCGCGTAGGTATTTTACTTTTAGTCCAATTTATCTGATATTCATGTTATAACTTATATAATTTTCATTTTGTGAGAGAGAATGAATATACCCGCTCACGCGATGCGCTCCTCCTACCGCAAAATGGCGGCTATCTGGTTTCGCAAATTAGAAAAGCATTCAGTTTAAATACAAGTATTTATATATAAAAATTATTATTCTGCATTGCTAAATAAATACCCTCGTACTACCAACAAAAATATCTCAAATAAAATGCAGTAATACACCGCAAATCCTGCACTTAAAAAGCACTAATGAAATTTTTGGTGTACTTGGATAAATATGATAATATTCCGTTTGAGTGGTTCTAACGTTTACCATGAAATTACTCCGTAAAGTATAGTTTTTACACATTTATATTCAGGGTAAACTTAAAAAACGCTACTTAAGGTATGTTTTCAATAAATAATACCGAAATCACCAGCCCAAACAATAACACACACGATTATCGTGACGTATTTTTGAAGTTGTTTATTTTTTTTAAATGACAGACCCAGGCATTAAAAACTTTATGGTTTGCTAGAGTAGTTACCGAAATAGCAATTAATATTAGTTCTTTTACATGTTATAACTTCGATATCCGATAAATCGGTATAAAATCATCACCGGCACCTCTAGGTGTGGTATGCGTCTACGGCTGCATGTATCGCGCGGGATATTCATGTTATAATTTATATAATGTTCATTTTGTGAGAGAGAATGAATATACTTTATAGTTGTTATTATTTGGAAACGGAAGTGTAGATTGTGCACAATAATTGGGTACTGAGTAGCGCTTGAATTTGATATTTAGGATATCAACTGAATTATCCCAATATTGGGATTATTTTTGATTCCGTAGGATGGCTAATTCGTGTTCTTCCGTTTACCTGATAATGTAACTTGTTGTGAATGATTTAACCAGACCAATCTACTAAAGAAAGCGTCGACATGTTTCCTCTTTTTAGTCACCTGCAATATGCTTCTGTGCGTCTATCTTCATCATCGCAACGATTATGCTATCGTATATAATATAATAAAATATAGATACTAAATAATAATAATATAATATAGGTACTAAATTATTGCGGTCCAGAACTTAGCCATGCTGATCACGCCAGAAGTTATCGTTATGTTAAATTGTGTGTGGACATGTTTAACACTGTTTTCTTTTAAATAAGAAAACAAATGGCATTTGACCTTCATCTCACCTGATGGAAAGTGACGATGAGATCGACGATGTAGCATGCACACCGGAATCGCTTTCGCCTTCAAAAGGCCCAAGTTGTTGCGTTTAGGGAATTAGTCTACAAACAGGGAATCCCACTCCTAAGTCGTGCGAAAAATCCCTTCTATATAGGGGTGGAATGATGGAAGGTGGAAAGGACTTGCGTGCACCCCGGTGCGTTTGTTATTCTGCAGGTAAAAGATGGATGGCGTAATGATCTCACGAAACTCTCACGCACATTTTATTTTTACAGTTCTGTGGTTAAACACATAAATCTTTAGTTACTATACTAAAGAATTGTGTGCCTATATTATATGCTATCTACGTACTAGAGTATGTATAAGTTGAGTTAATATCGCTGAAAATATGTAGGTAATAAAAATAAATTACTGTTTTTGTATTTTATGTCTTCTGCTATGAATACAATTTTCAATGGCTTGAAAAAAATATTTGCAAAGAGGTATTTATTACCTCTTTCCTGTAAAGCCCAAGGGCGTTCTCAATTATACGATTTTATTAAACAAGTGCCGTGTATGTCAGGGCGTTTCTCCACTTATCCGATTGTTGTTGGTTCAGATTCTCAATCCTTAAAAATGGAATCTTGAGTTTTAACTGCCTAAATGTGCTGACGGTTACCACTCAGAGGTTTCTGGTTCGATTCCCGGATCATGAGAAATATTTACCTTCCTCGTGAGTTTGGGTGTAATTTGAGGTTGTCTGTGTGTGTGTGTCCACGGCAATCGCGATATAGGGTTTCTCTAATGCGGGATTATGTTATTATTTATTATCTTACTGAGCCTCTTCATCTTGTGAAAGTTACTGGTTAGCTATGCATATTTCTCCCCTATCTACATCGAGTCTGAACTATTAGACGGCAGTCGAAATGTAATCCATTTTCTTTCATTCCGTAACCAAGGCTATTGGATCAATATCTCTATTAAACAACGTTTCTGGATGTATAGCAAAATGTTACGTACAATATTATAAAATCTTGCTCCAATTTTTCTTTGTAACCAAGTAAAAAAAAATACAAAGAATCACCACATCTATAGAAGTATTCAAGCACAATGATAGGGTTTCATTCAAGATTTTTCTGTCGTCAATCCGTGGTGAAATGAATATATAGCCAAATAGAATAAACGAAGTACAGCGTGCGGTTTCTTGGCACCAACCAATCAAATTGCAGCTATAGCTTTAAGGCGAGTTACGCAAATTTTAGATGATGAGGTGTGGGGGGGTCACTCCTCACGTCTTGTGATCCGCTCGCTGAAAATTAATAATAGTAAAATATCAACATGCCGAGAAAATTGGACATAAATCCGACGTCAACAAGCGCCCGATGGTGACTGACGGGGCAGCGGGCGTCGTGACGTGTCATTAAACCGCTAGGCAATTTGCAAGTTTTGGAATAAATGTGAATTTAATAACTCTAAGGCTTCAGTTGAAAACCATAACTTAGCAGGTTCTCTGTAAATACTTAAAGAAAAGTATCTCCATATAAAAATTATGTGCAACATTACATATATTATTCTGAAATAATTGGTTTTGGATTTTTATTTTAGCCTATTTCCGGGATTTTATATGTGTAACGAATTAGCACATTTTTTACACAATATCCTTATGTGCTTCGTATATTTTTTGGAAGACCGTTATTTAATAGCAAATACCTAAGCCATTTGATCTAGCAAAATAATTTTTCCCGCTTCCCGGAGAACATGACACTCTCGTACAAGCTACAGCAATATGCTTCAAATTTTTCCCACTCTACCCGGGATGTGGGATAATTTCCTGTTGGCTAGCGTTCACTATTAAAACAACCATCTATTACACCGTAATGTACCATCATGAATTTAATTTGTGTGATAATAGTGTTTGCTAAGGTTCGTAAGGGCAGAACATCGAGTATATAACCAGAAATAGAGACGAAATGTCATTTAATTTAGGAAATGAAACTATTTTTCCGGATTTAAATCGCGTATATTTGTTTTTTCAAACAAACCGATGTTTCGGGCCCTTTACAAGTCCCATGGTCAGTCAACCGTGACCATGAGAGCTGTGAAGGGCTCGAAACGTCGGTTTGTCAAATATATGCGATGTAAATCCGGAAAAATAGTTTCATTTCATATGTGTAATAATCGCGCAAACCTAAGAACTCGATATGTCATTTAATTTGTTTGAAAACTATTCTGCCAAATCATTACGGTGACAACTGCACTCTGATTGGCCAGCCCGAATCCGAAAAAAAATACAAGTGTCGTCAATTGTTTCAATTCAAATGGACTAGTTCAACTTGAGCTTTGTGATAATGGACGAAAATTGAAAAATTATATATTCAGTATTTAATTACCGATGAAATGGTTTCCGTTTGTTTTGTAATGCTGTTTTTCCCACATCACCGATTGGAACAGCCCCCCCAGAATTAGAGATATTATCGTTATTACAATAAATACAGAATATTTTTGAAATATACGGAGTCGTACGCGCAGGCCAGTAGTTGGCGCTGTATTATTTCAGCTTTCTAATTTGTGATTTCAGCACCAATGATGGATGCCAGGAATGGCTAGCCCTTATTTCGTCTCTATTTCTGATTATATACTCGATGGAGCAAGAACACATTTATGCGTGGTGGAGTTCTTGTAGTGAGGCCTATATTTGGCAGTTCTTGATAAGTATAAAAAAGAAATATTAACCGTAAGTAAGATGGTATTCCACCCACAACCGTTTTTAAAAGGTTTTGCCTATTTGTGGCCAATCCTCTCTAATGCGGTTCAGTCAGGTCAGTTTTAAACATGTAACGATATAAACATACAATACATTACAATATATTGAAGCTAATAAATAGCTTTGTTTTACCAATCTTTATGAGTAAAATTTAAAAAGCAAAAATTATATAATAGCTGAAACATATTACACTTTCACTTTGCCGTAAAATAAGGCCTGGGATTGTTTACAGCACACAAATATTTTAGTAAACAAAACTGTAATCATCCTTTTACTGTGGCCAAGGCACCTTTAGCCGCCAGTAGATCGGTCTTGTGGTTCTGCTTGATTGGCCGTGAGAAATACCACACAGCATGCCCTTATTTCCTTTCCACATCCGTCTGTTACCTTAGGTCTCGCGGCATAGATACCCTGTACTATTTACAATATGTTTATTTATCACACTTAAATGGACAGGATTTGAGCCCTATAGGGTACTTTACTGAGGTGGCATATGGAGTGGATGAATAAAAGTATATTGCCGAAAAGGAAATCCGAAAGAGCGTCGACATTTAGTTGGTTTGGTGAATAAAGTCTTTTTTTTTCAAATATGACACCACTTCATAAAACCTTCCTGTTGTATTTTAAACGTTTTCTTAAACGCTTCGGTGTAAAGAGCGTCCTCATATCAAACTTAATATTCTTGTTTCATCACATGGTTGTTCTAGATATTGTGAATATTTACTTGAACGATTATAGCGTTTCGGTGTAACCTACATCCCTGTTCCAGACTGAAAATCCCGAGAGATATCCAAGTAACGACTGTGTGGCCGCGCCCTTTTCACATAGTTGTGAGAATGCCAATGCTTTTGTAGCAAATTGACGATGTCATTCGATGACATATTGCGAGAATTATGAGTGGTGAATTCGATGTAGGGATTTTTTTATAGACGCCAAAAGTTTTAGCTTTTGTCCTTCATTAGAAAGCTTTCTGAAATAAATGTTTGGCGCATTACATTACTGGGCACTGTTCTGAGTATTAGAATTAACCATTTCTATATCTATGAAATGTACCAATAATTCAAAGGGACTACTAATCTTCATACTATAGACCATAGCTTTGAAAAAGATCAAAATTCCGTCTCATAAATAGATGGAGCGCCATCTAGACATAAGACGGAATTTTATAATATTTTTTATTTTTACAATATTTGAATAAGATTATAAGGAAACTGAGTTGTTCCAGGCCATTGATCACCAAAGAATGTGGTGGTAGAGAGTTAAAAGGTCGGGTTGGAAGGAAACTGAGTGTGCTAGGACTTGGTGTAGTGTGCAATGTATGTGTAGTGTGAAGGTGAAGATCGGAGAAGATGGAGACACGAAGTTGGAAGCCTCCGCCCTCCAAGGTTGTAAACCGAGGGCCGGAGCGCAGCGGGTTCGGCGCTGGGAGTAGTTTATGTTATGTAAATGGCAGTGGATATCAATTAATTCTTCTTTAATATGAAATCATCGAGTATATAACCAGAAATAGAGACGAAATAAGGGCCATATATTCCTGGTAACACATTAGCGATACAGCTCTTATAAATATCAACTCTCGTTTGCACTGAAATATAGACAGGCCAACTACAGATCTGTGTGTACGTCTCCGTATGTTCCAAAAAATATTCTGCATTTATTGTAATAAAGATAATATCTCTAACAATGCCGTGCTGTTCTATTCGGTGGTGTGGAAAAGACAGCAAAACATCTAATTACAAAACAAACGGAATCACATCACACCGGTAATTAAATATTAAATACGTAATTTTTCAATTACCGTCCATTATAGCATAGCTCAAGTTAAACTGGTCGATTTGCAGTGAAACAATTGACAACACCCATCAATTATTTCAAATCATTTATGCGTCTTGCTTCCACCTAATGCAACTCCCATTACGTCATCTCATTCTATTCATTGGGCACGCGTTACTAGTGTTGCACTGAAAAAATCATATTATGTATCGATATTTGCAAGTATAATTATTACTGTATAATGATTTATTCAAACAATCGGGAAATTAAAAAAATCTACATCTAACGTCGTCGTAGTTAAGTATTGAGCCATGAGTATAATGTATCGATTTTATAAGTATGTCAGATTATCCAAAAGAAACACTAAGTATTACGTGATAGATTGTCGTTGGTTTTTATTGCTCAGGAAAATTGTGTTTGTTTGAGAGTATATTTATATATTTAACTTCTTATGGCCGTGTGGTGTTGGCCTACTATAATATCATCCCATATCTTTCCATGGACATCTTCTCAACTAACATACTACGATCTTCTATTCACCTTGCAAGTGTGGTGATTGTGCCAAGTCCCCGAGGAGTCCATGGGCAGTTAGTGTTGTGTATTGTCAGTTGTTTTGTTTGAAATACGTGGGTACCGAAAAAAGCTTGGTATTTTTGTATTCTTTTTGAAGATTTCCTAAGGATCCGGGCCTTTAGGAAAAATGGATTGCTTCCACGAAAAGGGAAAACTAGTTTCCATCAATTACAGCATCGTTTGCTCTCGGCATTTCACAGAAGACTGTTTTTTTACAAAGAACATTCGCCGCCGCTTATTTGATACCGCAATTAGTAATAAGTGATATACGTAATCCGTCTAATTTAACTTTATTAAACTAATATTATTTATAGACTCGACTTTTTTCCCCTTCAGAGTAACATAAGTTCTGAACGCGCTCCGGAAAATGCAAGTCCGATACCATCATCATTTCAAAATGAACTTTTACCAACTACATCTAGGGCAACTAAACGAAAAGCTACCGATCCTGAAACTCCTACACAGTTTAATTCTCCGACCAAAAAAACGTAGTTACAGACGTGTTTTAGAGTTGACAAGTTAGGTTAAGCATAAAAATAGGACAATTAAGGCACTACAAGAGAAAGTACGTTACTATAATAAGAGGATGGTAACTTTAAAATTTATAATAAAAGAATTAGAGGTAATAAAAATTATAAAAGCGAAAGACGGCAACATTTTTAAGAAAATTGGCGTGCTTAATGAAGAAATCGTAGAACGTCAATATCTACATTTAACAAGAAAAATTGCAAAATAGAAATATTCACCGGAATTGAGGAGTTTCGCTCCTATGTTGAATTTTTATTCGACAAAAGCGTACAAATATGTAAGAAACTTCTTGGACTTGCTCACTCGGAATGACTATGGATTCTAACAATACTACACAAATCGAAATCGGTAAAAAAACAAGTAATGGTTATTTATAATGCCTTACTTTCTCAAACTCGTATCTTAAAAAACAAAGTAACTGAAATGCAAAAAAATGCACTGTATATACATACATATATTTGCAGTATGATTTTACATCAAATTTCCTTCATATTCACACACTGTCTGTTACCTATTGTTTAAGAAATTCATCCAAATTAAAATCCTTGATAAGAAATTTAAAATAAATAGAAATTCTTGCCATTTTCTGAATAAAGTGATTGTTCTTTATAAGATAAGTGTTTGAGAAAGTAATGCGTCGATATATACTATCGATTTCGATAATATAATTTTGGCTTGCGCATCTCTAAAGTATATTTCGAATTCGGGTTGGCCTATCGGAGCGCAGTTGTCACCAGTTGTCATTTGGCAGAATAGTTTCCAAACAAATTAAATGACATTTCGTCTCTATTTCTGGTTATATACTCGATGTATGAAATATAAGAACCCTTTTTTTTCCTTATAATCTTATTCAAATATTGATTATAAGCTAAAGTTTACTTTCTGAACTTTTGACAAATATGCGTGTCAATAGATAGCAGTGTGTGTTACAAAGTAATTTATAAATAATCGCTTCCATAACGCTAATATGGGTAGATGGCTCCAATCCTAAACAGAAAACAAAAAGCTGGCACTGGTATATGTGTGTACACTTAGAATAATAACGCATAGAAACCTAGTCCGCACACCCTAAGTGAGGCAAACTGAAGCGCCCCAATGGACCTACACGAGCGGGCGGGCCGTCAGTGCTCAAGGTCAACTTGCACCGCGAACAGCTCAAGAATTTTAGCTAAAAATGACGAAATGTGCGGTAAATGAGTGTAAAAACATACACGGACAAACATAAAATAGATACTAACATCACATTCCACAAGGAAGTAACGCGTTTCAACTTGTATTTTTATATAAATATTCACTAAAACCGAAAATTAACCTACTACTAAAACTAGCCTACATGAATTTGATTTTTGCCTCACTTGTGACAGTTCGTTTGATATGAAACTATCATTCTATGCGTTATTATTCTAAGTGTGTATATATATACATGTGTGTATATAATATAAATAAAGTTGAATAGGCTCTTAACTTTTAGCAGATTACCAAACGTACAAAAACCTGCCATTGTCACTCTATCAACATACAACTTAATTGATTTAAAATTAGCAGACTTGGACCCCAGAACATTATGACAGTGCACTGTTACAGGTAAATAAAATGAAAAACTTTTATATGTCTTTTCTCGTAACAGTCTGTAAGGACAACTCGAAAATGTTTATAGAACTTAAGTTTTTGTTATTTTGTCTGATGGTCCGCCGGTTTACACGCTGTTCAGCTGTAGTTAAAATAACAAAACTCTTTAAAGCGTTCTCCACTTCTCTGTACTCATCGAGTCTTTGGGTTGGATACTCAAAAGACTTACAATGCTCTGCGCGTCCATTATAATAACACTTCTAGAATGCAGTTGCAGTTGCCGCATTTCTGTAGCGTGTCGACTATCTTTGTTGCGGTACGTACAGATGTCTTTGACGTCGAATCGCGCAAGAAAACGGCATTAGAAAGACTGTAGTTTTGTTAAAAAATAAGCTATTTTGCACTTGTTTTATAGTTTTATTGTAATCTGTACGGAGCACCACATTACATGAGTTAATCAACGTCCGGAAAACAACGAGAGGTTCCAACATCTAAAAGTGATAGCTAATAAGTTCGATTCTTCCAAAGGACATATCATGGACTTGTTTATAATATAAAGAAAACTGTGTTTTTTGTGGTTGGCCCGGGACAGGAAGGTGCCGGATATGACACTTCCTGTTTTGTTAAATGGAACTCCAATTAGCAGATTGAGTCAGTTTAAATATCTAGGTCACTATTTGACTGACAACTTGAAGGATGACGAAGATGTTGAACGGGAACGCAGGGCTCTGGCGATGCGGGCGAACATACTGGTTCGCAGGTTCACTCGGTGTACAGCCGCAGTCAAAATAATACCTGGGGGCTTAGACCCCATGCTGCCATCCACATTCACTATTATCATGGTCATGACGCAGTGATTGTTAATGTAAATTGATCGCATCCTGAACTTTTGCTAATGACCCTGAATTTAGAAGGTCACTTTCCGTTCCAGACACAGTTTGAAACTATCTAACCTGATAATCTAATTATATCTATACCTTCTCCAAGAACTTTCAAGTAATCAACAGAACACGGTTGCGTATGCTCTTTGAAGAGGCCTTATCTTGACTCGAATTGTAAACTTCCCTCTTTGATGTGGTAATAATGTTCCCGTATATTTGTTAAGTAATAAGGAGACACGTATTTCGTGTTTCTTTGAAGTGCGATTACAAGGCATGCCAACGGTTTGTGAGAAAGGTAAATAACACTGAGAAATAAAAGGCGTCCCGTCGCTTGTATGTTAAAGTTCGGTATCAAAAGCCTTTCATTAGTAGATATCGTGTTTCTAAAGCCGACTTCTGGAACACATTACCAACTTATATAACCGCTCACGCGATACATGCAGCCGTAGACGCATACCACACCTAGAGGTGCCAGTGATGATTTTATACCGATTAATCGGATATCGAAGTTATAACAGGTAAAAGAACTAATACTAATTGCTATTTCGGTAACTACTCTAGCAAACCATAAAATTTTTAATGCCTGGGTTTGTCATTAAAAAAAAATAAACAACTTCTAAAATCACGACAATCGTGTGTGTTATTGTTTGGGCTGGTGATTTTGGTGTTTATTTATTGAAAACATACCGTAAGTAGCGTTTTTTAAGTTTACACTGAATATAAATGTTTACAAACTATACTTTAAGGAATAATTTCATGGTAAACGTTAGAACCACTCAAACGGAATATTATCATATTTACCCAAGTACACCAAAAATTTCATTAGTGCTTTTTAAGTGCAGGATTTGCTGTGTATTACTGCATTTTATTTGAGATGTTTTTGTTGGTAGTACGGAGGGTATTTATTTAGCAATGCAGAATAATAATTTTTATTTATAAAAACTTGTATTTAAACAGAATCCTTTTTTAATTTGCAAAACCAAATAGCCGCCATTTTGCAGTAGGACGAGCGCATCGCGTGAGCGGATAAACAGCATCATCACTAAGAAGTGGTTACGGAAATTATTCGATCATTTTCTTTATAAAAATGACGTAAGTATGACAGATGAAGCTACGCGAGACTTTAGAGAGGTTGCGTGGTGCATGGTGGTGTTGTTGTTTATATGTGTTCAGGATAATTAAGGTTGTGGAATCTAATGATTTCGTGGTTATTCACTAAATGATTATAACTATATAGTGGTCCTTACAAAAAAGTTTGCCCAGTGAAGTACTGCTACCTTATCTATTTCTGCCGCCAAGCAATAATTTCAGCATTACTGTGTTAAGGTTGTGTTACGGTTTTGAAGAATAAGGCCTTTACGTTTGCGTGGTGAAATTACAGGCACATGGGACTTGTCAACTTGTGTCTCAGGGTGACGGGCGCAGTGGCAGTGCCCCATCGTTACGATTTAAAGCACTGAGTGGCACTGCAACTGTAATGGACAGGCGCGTAGATTACTATCAGGCGTACGACTTGTTCGTCCCGTCACTTGATATTATATAAAAAAAACTAATTACAGGTAAGAATACCATGATATGATTTATGTTTATCTTCCCAATGTTTTAGAGCAAAAATGAGTGACAATCGTAACCCCACAAGTAATCGATATAAGGGTAGATAAACATTTACTGCCTCCGTGGCCGAACGGTTACCATGCCGGACTGCCACGTAGAGGTCCCAGGTTCGATTCCCGGGCCGGGAGAAATGTTTGTATGGCTTACATTTATTTCTCTCGTGAGTTTGGGTATAATTTGTGGTTGTCTATGTGTGTGTCCATGGCACCCGCGACACAGGGTTTCCCTAGTGCGGGGCTATGTTGAGTGTGTGCGTTATTTATTATTTATTTATGTCTGTTCATAAAGCTGTCGTCTGCCGCTGGCCGGTGAGCATGGATAAATGCATCCGTGGAACGGTTACCATGCCGGACTGCCACGCGGAAGTTCCTGATATATTTGTATGGCCTACATTTATTTATCTCATAGAGCACATCATCATACGATAGGTCTGGATCATATCATATGATGGAGCGTGTTCCGTTCCGAGAAATCGGGAAAATAAAAAGAATTACAGGTTTCTTTCCACGATCATGTCGTGAATTAGTGACAATCATTTTATCTAATTATGTGCTCCGGAATCATATTGTAAAAACGTATACAGTTCCCCATAAAAGAGTCGTTTGCCGTGGTTAAACGAAATCGTGGTACCATGCTTTTGGACTTGGCTCTAAGGTTAATATAATATAATGTTTAATGTAGTCTCTCATGTCTCTCCATTATCCACTTGTGTTGTACTACACGCGGGGGGTGGGTGCCTGGAGACCTATCACACAGGCTAAACCTAGTTTAGGCTCCAGTCTCCCACAAATGTAACTAACTAATCAAAGTACCTTGTTGTTAATATGCGTCATTTAGCTTTGTGAGGAGAAATAAATAATATTGTATTTGTATTTTGTAGGGATATTAATCATAACCACCCCTGTTCTTGTATATGCTTACGAAAAAACAAATTCTTATCTTTGGTATAGTAAACATGTCATCATACATAAATCTTCAAAATAATACGCTTCTACGTGAAACAAATTGAGTATATCGTGGCCTTACTTTCTCAAACTTGTGTATTAAAGCACACAGTAACTGAAATGTAATGCATTGTATATACAACTGTTACAGGCTGGTTTCAAATCATATTTCCTTCATATTCACATACTGACTTTTATCCTATTCTTAAAGTAATGCATGCAGGGAGCAGAGGAAAAATTCCTAATCTTCGATTTGATTTTAGAGGGGTATATCCACTTTAAAGTTAAAAATAAAATATTGTATGAGTAACTATACGATATATTCAAGCATAGACATTAATCAGAAACATAAAACAATAAAGTTTCCTCGATTGATAAATATCACGAAATGACCTCTAATTTTCAAATTTTTTTCGATTTATCCTCGAAATGCTACAGGTTATTAGGACAAAAATTAGATAATTAATTATATTTATGCATGATCGACAACTGTCGCTACGGACTTTCTTTTTATCCCTTTAGTTTTAGAGTTATTCCGCTAAAACGAATTTGGTACTTTTAATGCGCAACATTCAACATCTCCTGTCGCATGTCACGCGAACTTCAGGCATATATTTGTTTCACAAATTTGGGCGGTGCCAACGTCAAAACTTTTTTGGCATGAGAGCTCTTAAGATTTCTCATACATGGCACTACGGCTAAAAAGTCGTCGAAAAAAGAAAGACACGACAACGCATAGAAAAATTCGTGAGGTCCGCCGGTTCGTTTCGTGCCTTAGTTGGTATAGCGTTTGGTACGATATACTAGAAGACGGTTCGAATAGATCGAAGGAATTTTTTCTGAGTGTTCGATCTTTATATTAATAATTATAACAAACTAGTGGAGTAATTTCACATAAAAAATACTTGTATATCAATTCAATAAAAATTTAATACATCCAAGTTAACACCCTGGATAAGACATGACATGACAAGACAAGACAAGACAAGACAAGACAAGTTTTGCCATCTCCTGAATAATCACTCTTTATAAGATACGTGTTGGAGAAAGTAAGACATCGATATGTAAAATTTTTTATCTACACTATTTAAGCATAGAAATGTTATCCGACTAATTTCGTTCGTAGAATCTTTAAGCCTCTCTCCTGAAAAGTTGTTATTTTGCAGATGTGACCTTTTTACAAGAAGGTTGAGAATTGTGCCTTACATAAATTAATGAAATTAAGCAGATTGTATATTAACCGTGTTATACAAATTATGCCATGTGTTGTCAATATTGTATTAACTCAAAAAGTGTATTTTTTCACTTCCCGTGAAAATTTTTTTAAATTTATGTAGGTATAAGCTGAAGAATATTATAGACGTCTAAATATTAATAAAAAAATAGGAAGGAAAATAACTTCATATTTTAAGACTGTCTTATCCAGAACTAGCTTACAAAAAGTTTGTCTCATTTATTTGTCTCGTTTATTTTTTTTATGATACTTAGTGACAGGATGAACAAGTCGTGTATTTGGGCGTTAATGGGTTAACAATTTAAACAAGTCGTGCACCTGGTGGTAAGCAGTAAGCCTATCCATAACAGTTGCAATGCTCCTTTAAATTGTTAACCCATTAAGGCCCAAATACAAATTAGCGTTAAATAAATTAAATTTTTTTTATGAGCCTTCAGAAAATAGCCTGTGAAAATGGGCACAAGCAGTGCAAAACATTTGTAACAATATTTTGTCCGCTTTTTAAATTGCCAACGCGCTTATTTATGGCTAAACAGCTATGTGCACTTCGTAGCTGTTAAGCCAACTTTGAGCGCAGTAACCACCATCAATGTACTGTGGATTCAGCACGAAAGAAGCTGCTGGACGTAAACTTTGACTTCAAACTCACATTACTGCTTGGTGGCAGAAACAGGTATGGTGGCAGTACTTCCCTGGACGAAATTTTTTCACAAAGAGCTCCACTGCTATGAGATAAATTAACCCTTTTAATTGTTTGTCACAATAATCTAACGACAAATGTATTGACGTGTAGTCACTTTTCTGCTAAATGTAAAAATATAGTATATTCCTAAATCTCACATATTTTTAGTTATAACACTATTGTAATAGCAGTGCGTACATTCGATAAAGTTAACCATCTCATCTTAATAACGTTTTAATTTGAAGCTGTCGTTTCGCCTTAAGCCGGTAAGTGATATCATTTTCAAACATTTTCATCAAGTAACATCTCCATCAATTAATCTTTTTTGACATTATATTAAATAGACCTTCGACATTCTGTTAAATTATAATATACATTTATCTTCAATGATGACGGCGGCTCAGCGAGTTAAGCACTTTACGTTTGGGGACACGATATTCAATTCCGGAAGAACCGATATTGAAAAGAGTAGGCACGTACGGTTTAATATATTTTTAATCGACTTTAAAAAAGGATAAAGTTTTCAATTCGACTGTAGGTTTTTTTTGTATGTATGTTTCGCGATAACTCTTTGACGAGATGATTCTTTTTTTGTTGGAAACAGAGTACCTCAGATGTAATTCCATTTAAATTTAAAGAAAATATTCCACCTCTAAGGGTGGCAAACTTGGGGATGAATGACTTTTGAGGTCGATTTTTTTAGTACTCTGAGCTGTTTTGTTTAATTTCTTTTTGTGGTACCAAGTGACAGGACGAAGAAGTCGTTCTGGTCACCTCAGGTATAAGTTGACAAGTCCCATGTGCCTTGAATTTCACCAGCACCCTTGTTCTGCCAAACAGGAACGCAGTAATACCCACATTACTGTTTAGCGGCAGAAACAGGTAAGGTGGCAGTACTTCCTTGAATGAACTCTTGCACAAGGACCGCTGCTGCTATTAAATTCATTGTTATTATAATTTTATATATATACAGCGTTTGCGCATAACGTATTTTCCCGGATTCGAATTGGACTTAGTACACAAGTCCAATATTATTAAAAAGGATGGACGTAGATAATATTGTGAAATACGTTGATTTAAAGAGACATGTTTATTGTTCGGTATCCAGAATATAAGTGACATAATCTCAGTACAGAGTACTAAAAAAACCGACCTCAAAAGTACGTGGAATTACGTCTATTTGCTAAGTTTCATTGAAATATCCCCTAGTTCGCCACTATACAGGACTTGATACTGGAGATAATAAAAATAGGTTCTCACTACGACACTACTCAAAGTATATCGAGAGAAAAACGCCTTGAATTGGAGAAATAGCAAAATCAACTAAATAATTGTTAAAAGTAATTGCTCCTAAATTAAAGTTAGGCGCTATTTATAAAAATTAATCTTCATGCGTGAACAGCCACCCTTTGAGGTGGATGATTTTCTTCAAAATAAAATGGGTCCACTATGGAAATAACCCCTTTCCAACAAAAAAAGAATCACGAAAATCGGTTCACAAAAAAAAACAGAAAAAAAGAACATACAGTCGAACTGAGAACCTCCTCCTTTTTTGAAGTCGGTTAAAAACATACACTTTAAAATAAAACAAACTTAATTTCTAACCAAGCTACGCACTACATGTTGCAGTTAGACTATAAATATCGTCCAGCTATATTTATACTTATATTATATTATAGGGGTTCCAAAGAAAATGCGTATAACTTGTTAAAACTCATTTTTTCACGACTTCCGAAGAGGGTCCGAGTTTTCTAGAATTGTATTCGGTTTTGGAATGAATATGAATCACATGCGGTGTGCAAATTTCTTAAGATTTTATATTATTTTATGTAAATAGTATATCGGGCAAAATTAACATCATAAAAAAATCACAACATGAAAGATCTAATGTAGTTTGAAATAGTACTACTGGTGCGCGCGAGTATCGTTAGAGAATCTAGGTTACCCGTTTTGTTAATTAATAATTTAAGTTTGATGAGTTAATTAAACGGTGATGCTTTAGTCGATATTCCGGAGGGTTTAGAGCGACCGCTATGTGGGCCTCTCTAATTCCCGACGGCCATAGATTAAATATTTACAAAAATATAGAAGAGGCAGTAGGTACAATTTATTAAAACTCATAGATTTTTTTCTTTACCATACCTAGGGTATAAAAATGGCGAACTTAAAATAATAGTTAGAAACTATATATACCTATACAAATATATTGAAGACGCAATTTCTTAGTTTTAAGGCTTAAAAATAATATGGTGAGTATTTATATGCCGCTGTAAGTACCGTACTACGTAAATATTTTAAATATTAAATTTTAATTTATTTATTTTTTCCCACAAAAATACTTTTTAGTAAAATTAGAAATTATATAGCTATTTCAGAAATACAATTACTTACATAGGAACAGGAAGTAGCAAATGACACACTGACTCTTGAACTAGGTAAAACCTTGTAGCTCAAGAGACAGAGGCTGCGTCTGCGTGTGTGGGGGGGAGGGTGTGAGCTGCTAGGTGTAAAAATCCTTCTGAATTAGGCATCGGAGATCGCTGGATCGCCTGTAAATATCTAGGACTCATGACTTAGAGGAGATTAGGGCATTACAAAACTTTCGGTTTCTGAGTAGTTTACCCCTTAGAGCCAAGTTTTTGATGAATTTGTGATGGATTTCTTGAGCTCGATTTTGCTTATCATTTAAGTAAGTATTCAACTCTTTATTTGCTTTGTTAAATGTTGTTATATTTTTTTATTTATCAATATGCTAAATATATTACATCTCATCTCATCTATTGATTCTTTCATTACCGTAATATTACAATTTTAAACACAACGTAAACGGACGCGCAGGGTAGCACGCGCGCGTGGGTACTGCCAGCTTACCTACTTCTCCCGCCAAGCAGTAATATGAGCATTACTGCGTTCCAGTTTTGAAGGGAAAGGATGGATATTGGTGAAATCTCAGGCATTGTGGCATTAGTCAATTTATGACTCACGCAATGACAGTGCCCCTCAGAACTGGCTGTCATCGTGTCGGTTACCACCAGGCGCAAGAATTCTTCGTTCGGTCACTTGGTGTCATTAAAAAATTTCTAGGCATTCCCTGAAATTGTGCACTCTATGAATGAAATTACTTGGCCTTTTCCTCAACCGATTTCCATGAAATTCTAAATTAACATAAAAATACAATTCGACATGTCGTGTTGTAACGGAGATTTAATTTAGAATTTCGACTTGCTACCCGACATAATTTAGTTCAAAGGAAAACATTCAATTGCAAAATTGTTCGCGCGTAAATGCGTAGAACATAAGAAAAATAAGAAACGGCACAGTTGCGCTGCGGTAGGAAATTATCATTCCGCCTAGTATAAACAAGAATAATACAAAACAAAATTATATAACGTAAAAAATATATTGTGTACAGGTAGGTTTATGGAACTTTCCAACTTATGTCCCAGGGTGACGGGTACAATGATAGCGTCTGTAAGATCGGTTACACACGGTGAATTGTAGCAGCGGTGCAATCGCTAATGGTCTACACACGCGCGCTACTTAAATCGGTGATGTAAACGCGATGCAGACGCGATATAAACGCGATGTACGTTTGAAATTAATTAACTAAAATATTTATTTAATGCACTTACTGATTTCACTTTTAAATTTACAAAATAACCTATACACATTTTTCGTACATAATTATTCAACATAAGTGACTGTATCGATGCTGTCGCGCGTTTGCATTAATGCAACCGCCTATAAACCGCAAGTGTAGCGATGCGATCATGTTTCACGAATTATGCTAAAGTTGTCGTGTGTAAACTCTAAGATATTTCCGACTTACAGTTCTGCGTAGCACTGGAACTGTCACTTGGAACATAAAAAATAAATAGGTACAACAACGTCCAATTGAAATAAAAATACAAAAAAAATTGCAATTGTGATTATATCTATTTCCATTTCTACATAATCTATGATTCTAAGAACGAAATCCCAGGACCCATACTATCAGCGAGGTCACGTAAATTCCATAATTTATTCCCGGGCCTTATCCGAACATATTTGATAGGAACTATTAACTAGCCCATATGGTTTAGCTACACATATTGCTTACCTTAGTATTTTGAAGTTAATATTTTGTTGTGACAAATTTGTTACGTCGTTGAATTCAAGGCCGAGTTTTGTGGAATGATATATTGATTTGTTCGCGAAAAATGGTTATGATTTAGAAAAATTTTAGTCCATCGTGGAAAATGCTTGATAATCCTGAATTCGGCTCCTGGATAACATTTTTTTTTATGCTACACGCCTGTTCTTGAGTAGTAGAGTTTAATCAATTTCAAGATTAGAAGTGTAATTTTCTGCCTATGATAAAGATAGATGATAATAAAGATGGTTTTAGTTTATGTACGTAAAAAACCTTAGGTTTTTTTTTAAAATGTTATGCATTTTATAAATAAAAAATTTTATTTATAAAATGATAGGCCCAATTCATAAAACAAAACTCTCTCAAAGGAATTATTACGCAATGTGCGGATTTTTTATACGAAATACCAAATCGATTAACAACCACTCTCTTCCGGCAGTTTTAAAAGAAAAGTGTAATTGATGGATTCTTTTTTTATTTATAATACATACCCAGTGACGGGATGAAAAAGTCGTGCGCCTGTCCATAACAGTTGCAATGCCACTCAGAGCTTTAAATCAAAGAAGATTTAAGGAGCTAAGTTGACAACCTCTATTTGCTCGTAACTTCACCAGCACGTTTTATCCTTTAAAACTGGAAGGCAGGGCAGCAGAAAACCAAAATACAGAAAAAATACTTATTTGGTTTTTTTTTATTTAGTTCAGTCTAATTTA
>NW_020653852.1:21282880-21328261 GCF_003589595.1 Hyposmocoma kahamanoa | reverse complement strand
AAAATACTTATTTGGTTTTTTTTTATTTAGTTCAGTCTAATTTAGGAAAAAAAAAATATTGCATAAAAGCGCAAAAATCTTAAAAACTTACTTAATTACATCTAGACAGTTACATAATCTCAGTATAGAGTACTAAAAAAAAACCGACCTCAAAAGTACGTGGAATTACGTCTATTTGCTAAGTTTTATTGAAATATCCCCTAGTTCACCATCGGTTCTCACTACTCAAAGTATATGAAGAGAAAAACGCCTTGAGTTGGAGAACTAGCAAAATCAACCATTAAAGTAATTGCTCCTAAATTAAAGTTAGGCGCTATTTATAAAAATGAATCTTGCATGTGTGAACAGCCACCCTTCGAGGTGGATGATTTTCTTCAAAATGAAATGGGACCACTATGGAAGTACCCCCTTTCCAATAAAAAAAGAATCATGAAAATCGGTTCACAAATACCGGAGTTATCGCGTAACTTACATACAAAAAAAAAGAACATACAGTCGAATTGAGAACCTCACTCACATGTACATACAATAATAATTAAGCAAATTATAAAATATAGTTAACATATTCAGTTTTCAAAAAATGTTTCTTAATGTCTGATTTGTAGTGTTTGTTGTTTTGGTAAGGTACAGTAAGGCAGTACTTCCGTGGAAGAACTCTTACACTTCATTCATGGCTATTTGCACGATCCTGACAAACTTCACATGCTTCGCCTACATTCATTAATCTTTTCGTACAAGCCCTCCTATTATTCTCACTACGCACTCGAACCTTTTAAGAACGTTCTCGATTTGATCTGAGAATGTCCTTGGTGCCCGCTCTTCCAATGTTGCCTTCAACGTTGACTCTATATATCTCTTTCGCCACTTTACTTTCATTCAGACGCTTTCAAACCACATCGTTCACGTTTCACAGTATTTCTCACTTTGTCACATTAAATTACGTATTCATATGTACAAAGCAAATATATATTTTGCTTCAGGGTATTGCCGCCGATGTTAATAGAATATTTTTCCTACAGAAATGTAAGCAATTTATAATTTGGGCTTTCATTCTTACACTAGTCACAGCTTAGAATAATAACGCATAGAAACCTAGTCCGCACACGCTAAGTGAGGCAAATTGAAGCGCGCCAAACGGGCCTACACGAGCGGGCGGGCTTTCCGTGCTCAAGGTCAACCGCGAACAGTTCAAGAATTTTAGCTAAAAATGACGAAATGTGCGGTAAATGAGTGTAAAAATACGTCGGACAAACATAAAATAGATACTAACATCACATTCCACGAGGAAGTAACGCGTTTCAACTTGTATTTTTATACAAATATTCACTAAAACCGAAAATTAACCTACTACTAAAACTAGCCTACATGAATTTGATTTTTGCCTCACTTGTGACAGTTCGTTTGATATGAAACTATCATTCTAAGCGTTATTATTCCAAGAGTCACAGTACATTTATGAAAATTGACTTCACTTCACAAATTGACTAACATTTATGAAAATTGAAAAATTACATATTTTATTACCGACGAAATGTAATTTCGTTTGTTATGTAATTAGGATGTCTTGCTGTTTCCCACAACACCGAATGGAACAGCCCCCTATTGTTAGAGATATTATCTTTATTACAATAAGTACAGAGTATTTTTGGAATGTACACAGACGCACACACAGGTCAGTTGTTGGTGCTGTACTATTTCAGCTTTCTAATTTGTGATTTCAACGCAAACGAGAGTTGATATTTTAAACTGATATAAGGCCCATTTTTCTGATGAGTTGCTAAGGATTAACGGCCCTTGTTTCGTCTCTATTTGTGGTTATATACTCGATGGGCAATGCATACACTTCTTAAATAAAATTCCAGTTGATATTCAAAATTTGTCTGTGTCCGTGTGCGTCTTCATGTCTGTGTCTGTGTGTGTGTAAATTGACCTATATTTCACTAAATTAACTGCTTTTGGTGTATATCTTTACCCGCTCACGCGATGCGCTCCTCCTACTGCAAAATGGCGGCTATTTGGTTTCGCAAATTAGAAAAGCTTTCAGTTTAAATACAAGTTTTTTTAAATAAAAATTATTATTCTACATTGCCAAATAAATACCCTCCGTACTACCAACAAAAACATCTCAAATAAAATGCAGTAATACACCGCAAATCCTGCACTTAAAAAGCACTAATGAAATTTTTGGTGTACTTGGGTAAATATGATAATATTCCGTTTGAGTGGTTCTAACGTTTAACATGAAATTACTCCTTAAAGTATAGTTTATAAACATTTATATTCTGGGTAAACTTAAAAAACGCTACTTACGGTATGTTTTCAGTAAATAAACACCGAAATCACCAGCCTAAACAATAACACACACGATTGACGTGACGTATTTTTGAAGTTGTTTATTTTTTTAAATGACAGACCCAGGCATTAATAACTTTATGGTTTGCTAGAGTAGTTACCGAAATAGCAATTAATATTAGTTATTTTACCTGATAAGATAGTGTCTCTTTGAAACAGCTTTGCATTCCCTGACATCATCCCCAACGTCACTAAGTACTGTGCCTGGTAGAGCGTTCAAAATTTCTGGTAGCATGTAGTCCGGTTTGCTCATTCCATATACGTTGTTATATAATGGCAAAGTATTTATGTTGGTTGGTTGGTTGATTGGTGTATAAAAACGAGCACAATTAAACTTACATTATTAATGATGATAAGATTATGAACCACTGAGGCAGATACAGCTTTGTCTTACGAATTGGCCTTAATTAAGGCCAACAGTTAATTTAGGTTTCTCAAATATACTTCACGCTCTTTTTCCATTGGGGTAAGCAGAGACAATAATTTTTAGCTTTAAATCGGATTAAAACCCATTAATGCCCGAAACCGAGGACAAAAATTATTTACAAGTAAATATTTTTAAATCGGGTTTTGTTGAAATGTAACGATATTGTTACAAAATGTTTATTGCTTGGTCACATATTTCGCCTTTCTATTGAATCGATTCACTTGAAAATCGCATTGAACTGAATCGATATAAAAAACCCGTTAGATCGTGTTCATTTGAATCGATTAGTAAGTCAGAGTCCACAGGATTGCATAGTGGGTATTGTGTTGAGTTTCTTCTTTTTTGTATGAAAAGATTTTCGACATCAAAATTTCTATTAAGTATGGAATTATACTAAATTGCGTATTCGCCGTTTCTGTCCACGATTTTGGGTAGAAATGGGTTGATATCTTTGAGTAAAAAATTCGGTTGGAGCCCGGGCGGTTGGTTGGGTTTTAACTCACTGCAAATCTCTGGTTAAGGGTAATTTATTTACTGATTTTAAAATTTGCATAAAACTGGGTCCCTTTGGTCAAACAGATCAAGGTTTTTCGATTGCTAACATAGCTCAACGGGTTTATACCCGCGTATCCTCTTTTGTTGAATAAACCGTAATCCTAACATAGTTGCATGTATCATGATGACGGGAAAAACGGACAGCGTCAGCGGTAGATCGGAAGCAATCGATGTACCCTCTTTCAGACTAGCGCTGTCTATTTTTGGCTCTCACGAAAAAAGTATGAGGCAAAACAATCGTTAATTAATGGAACTAACAGCCGCGAATAAAAACGGCTTTGATTTGCATTAAAATGTAAACGCAAATTGATAATTAAATGCAAAAACGGAATTGAAATTCTCTGCAAAATAGAACAGTAAAAGCCATTTCAGAAAGAGCGTTGGTAACCCAGTGGGAAAATGGTTCTTTCGGAATTGAAGGGATGAATGTTCCAAGATCTGTTGCGGCATGGACCTATGACTTTAATTTGTAATTAGAGAACTCTCACATGAACATGCTTCCTTGTATATTTCTGCTGCCAGTCAGTAATGTAAGCATTACTGCGTTCAGGTTTTCAAGGATAGGACTTGTCAACTTATTTTTCAGTGTGATGGGTGCATTAGCAGTGCCCCTCAGATCTTTGCGATTTAAATTTAAACCGCAAAGATTTAAAGCTCTGAGTATCAGACGTGTCACTTACCACTCGACTCACGACCTGTGCGTCCCACACTCAATATTTAAAAAATGCTGAAAATGTATCTGAAATTTTTTGATATGTGTACTGACACCAGAAATCTTGTTGGTAAAAGTAAGTGGAGGATATCTAGATTGCAGCTGGACACCTGGACAACCCTTACGGTTTGTAGATAGGCTAGGAAAGCGCTCCACGCTCAACGCCACTCTACCCTGAAATTATCTTAATCTTAGAAGCCAAGAACTACACACTCAACTGCCACCCTAACGGGTCATGATACACATTCTCTAAGTAGAGTGTATATGAAGGAGGAGGAAACGGCCGCGTGTATCCTACCACAACACTTCGACGTGACCGACTACGAAATACTTGGAGTGCCGAGGTCACTCTCCGAAGTCTTCAACAAATCCAGGAGGAATCCAAAATTCTTGAAGAAGACCGTACGCAAAATAGACGCCCAGACTTCGGGTTGTGGACACCAGCCCGTTACACCCTACCATGTAGATTATAAAGAGCCATAACGGTTGTGACGTCACAAACCTATTGCTATCTATATCTAACTCTTGAAATCTGAAACTGATTTTCCAAGAAATCCAATTTCTGTTCACATTTTATTTTCACGACCAATTTATATCCATTTTTTACTGCCATTGAAAAGCATTTAATTCACGAAATTGCCAAATCGTCGCCTTTATCATAAATGGACGTAACTTTATGGGGACATAGGACGGAATTTTATTTCTTTATCGCTATCAATCCATACTACAGGGCATGGATTTCCACCAAGGAAAGGGTTTGGACATGCGTCACGCTAGCCTGCAATGAGACTGTGGACTTCACACGTTTTCCAAGAGTTGGAAACCATCATTGACATCTATGTTTCATCACGACATTTTCTTTCACAGTTAGCAAGTGGTATTGTTACTAAACAGTCACAAATGTACTTACCTTAGAAATAACAGTCATGTTGCCAGTTGGAGGGGAGAGGCAGGCCAAAAAAAGATGGATGCATTGTGTGAAAGATAACATGGATAAGAAAGGTGTGAGTATGGAAGTGACGGCTAATAGGGAGACTTGGAGGGAAGATTGTGCTATTCTCCAATTCAAGGCGTTTTTCTATCTCCTGTGTCAAGTCCCGTATAGTGGTGAACTAGGGGAAGAATCCGGGTTTACGCATTTTCCGGTAACCGATTTTAATAAAACTTGGTAATTATATATAATTCCACGTACTTTAGAGGTCGGATTTTTTAGTACTCTGTACTGAGATTATTTAAGTCGAAAATTCTAATAAGTATAACCACGATTTTGGGCGTACATGGGTTAAAACCCGGGTGGATTGATTGGGTTTTAAACAATATCGATATTTAACTTTTTTATGCATTTCGAGTTCTTAGGTTTTCGCGATTGTTACACATAGGATATGAAACTATCTTTCCGGATTTAAATCGCGTATATTTGTTTTTTCAAACAAACCGACGTTTCGGGCCCTTTACAGGTCCCATGATCACGGTTGACTGAAGTGGTACAGTCTTCAACCAGTTATATTATTGATGCAAACCACCCTATTTTTTCACTATAGTTACAATAGTTATAACTTAAATACCTTATTTTTAATTTTACAAAGAAACATTCCGATTTATCGCTACATTAAGTTTTACAAATTATTTTATTGAATCAATTTTTTATTAAGTTCAATTTATTATTAATAAATAATAGAAATTAGAATAAACTAAAACATATTAATTAGTACTGCAGTCTTATGTCTGTTTGGGATTTTTCATTAGAGGAAAAACTGGTGGTACGGAGAAACCATCTTCCCTGTTGAAATTAGGATGTTTTTTAATTTCAATGGCCTCTCGCAGCATCCTGGGTAGATAACGGACTTCTTTTGCAAGGACCTGAGGTTTGTCAAACTTCATTGAATGTGAAGGTTTGTCCATGACATGCTCGCAGACCGTCGCGTAAACAAGTCTGCAGTCTGCGAGCATGTCATGGTTTGCATCAATATTAGACATAATTGGTTGAAGACTATACCACCTCAGTCAACCGTAACCATGCGACCTGTAAAGGGCTCGAAACGTCGCGCGGTTTGTTTCAAAAAAACAAATATACGAATTATATAGGGTGCCCGCAGTGGAGATGAAGTAAAGACGAGGAAATATGATGATTAACTATATTAAATTTCCACAAAGGTATTTCTAAAACTAAATAATTTTGAGAACATCAGAAGTTAGGTACGTTATGTCTAAAAGTACTTATACGAAAAAGATCTTAACTAAAGGAATTTAGTCTACGTCCGATGTTAGGAACGTTGGGCCGAAAAGTGTCTCATAATTATAATTAAAATGACGAGTTTTGCATCGGTCACGTTGCAATGCACGGGGCGCGCGTTCCGGGGTACGCGAACGCAAGTGCATTGACCTGACGTTTTAAGTATGTGTGTTATGTACAACTCTGGATACATAACATACGCGATTTAAATCCGGAAAAATAGTTTCATTTCCTATATTTATACATTGCTTGTATAAAGTTTCGTCTGGATGAGGCGAACGGAAGGAGACTCCTTGTAATGACGTACCTATTGCCGTAAGTCTGGCGCATTCATCATGATGACAAACATGTCCCATGCACGACGTACCATTCTTTTCCTATACGTCTGGGCAATAATCGGCGAGTACCTTAGAAATCCTTTTTAACCGACTTCAAAAAAGGTGTAAGTTTTCAATTCGACTGTATTTTATTTGTGTGTATATGACCCAATCTTTATAATATTAATATTTACGATATCTTTATTAATTACTTTTGGATGACTCCAATTTTACAAGCTTGCTGTATATCTAGCACTAGAATCCACTAAGGTGTTTCTTTGCTTTCTTTCCTTGGGTAGCACCGACTCCAAAAATAACTAATTATATATTGTAAATATTTAAGTAGGGTAAGGTTGCGTTAGGCGTAACCCCTAAGAAAAAACGGCTGTAATATTTAAGGTTATTTAAATTAAACAGAATCTTTAGCGTCTACTGAATCCTTATTTATTTTACTATCAATATGTTTTAATGAAAATATCAAAAATGTTTATTGAGTCAGGTATTGACTAAATTTTCAGAACACACCTTTGGTACGATTAGGCACCTATAACCTAAGTCGTACTTAGAATAACACTTCAGTCAGGACATCATAAACTGTATAGTACAATATTAATAAAAAGAGATCATAATAACATTTAAAATCTAGAAACAGATACTAAGGTCTAAGGTGGTTAAAATCAAATAATTGTTAATATTTTTGAAGGGAGAGAACAATCCCAAAATCTCAAGTGTAAGGCGACACAGAAAACAAAAATTTTAGACTTAAGAAATAGAATTACGAATTGTAATGAAATAAAATTAACATGCTTCGGTAATCAAATAAAGGCACCAAAAAATTAGTTTTGTTGTATACAAATATATTATTTAGCTGATAAAACTAAGAAATAATATTCATAAATTTCTAAGTCGTACCGGCACGATAAAGGAATTTTCCACGAGTACGACTTGTGCAACGACACTTTCAAAATTTCAAATCAAAATTACTGTTATAACATAAAAAGATCTGCCGTTTGCTTGTGCTTAAATAAATGTTAAAATACGTCAAACATAGACGAATAACAAAAAAATATAATTTACCACCATATTGATCCTTGGAATAGCTCTCGAATGAATGAGAAAAGAAAACAGTGCAAAAACTTACTTTCTCATATTTTTCGCTCTACTACTACATACACTCGCTTAATTTAATAGTTAAAATTTATATTACTAGATATTACTTCCCACGCATGTGAGACCAGATATCGCTGGAGTATAACTAAAATAAATAATAAATAAATAAATAAATAACGCACACACTCAACATAGCCCCGCACTAGGGAAACCCTGTGTCGCGGGTGCCATGGACACACACTTAGACAACCACAAATTACACCCAAACTCACGAGAGAAACAATTGTAGGCCATACAAATATTTCTCCCGGCCCGGGAATCGAACCTGGGACCTCTGCGTGGCAGTCCGGTATGGTAACCGTTCGGCCACGGAGGCAGTTAACTAAGGCGGTGGTACGACTAACGCAACCTTACCCTATCAATATATTTTTTAGTGGTAAAATAAAAGTTCAAACCGATCAGGAGATAGCATATACCAATAATAATGTTTTATTAAAATTATAAGGTAAGGTTTTTGAAGTTGGTTGAATTTTTTTTTTAAAAAAAGGGAGTAGAATACAAGACCTTAGCTCCTTGTGTAAAGAAAGTACCGCCACCTAACCTATTTATGCCGACAAGCTGTAATAAGAGCATATTACTCATGACCTAACTATATTGCCAACGACCTCAAGGACTATATGGACATGGAACGCGAGCGCAGGGCGCTGTTCGGTGAGGGCGAACATGCTGGCTCGCAGGTACGCGCGATGTACGGCGGAGGTGAAGGTTGAATAGGTTGTAAAAGGTTGTGACCAGGATCACGGAACGGAAAAAAGGACACTTCGGTCCATAACAATTTGATAGTCTGAAGGAAAAAAAGGAAAGAAAGTCCCAAAAGGGCCGAGTTATATAGAATTACAGATTGGTATTAACATTAAAATTGGCACATGATTAGGGTGAGAACTGGTAAAAGCACCAAAATTAGATACAATTAAAAATTAGAGCCGCACTGCTCGCTACCGCAGTTGAGCAGGGAGTGACGACGGAATGAAACAAAACGGGAATGGCGAGGTAAAGGAATAAAAGAACGATTCAAAATTTGAAAACAAACAAGCGGCCAGGAACCAGAGAAAAGGTGATAAAATGGGGGATGACAAGGCTTTTTAGAGCCTAATGCACATCACTGTACGCGGGTCCAGCTATACCCTAAAGCTCGGTCAGAGCCCTGCGTACGCAATATAATAACGCCTTCAGGACGCTGCCGCGGCTGCCACGGTTCTGCAGTGCGTCTGCCATGTTTGCTGAAGCTCGCGTTGATAGCTTTATGGCACTCGGCGGCTTTATTACACGGCAGCAGCAACGGCCTACTGAAGACTATCGCGGATAGGAGTGCGTGCCCCGTAATGTGGCATTTTATAACAACCAAAATCACTAATAGAATTTAATGGCTAACCTAATTATAAGCTATTTTTGTTACTAACACTTCATGGATGCAATGTGCGACATTTGCTCACGGGAATCTTGTAAGCTGCTGTTCGAGAATTAAAATATTTTGATTTTACCTTCGATATATATTTACGAAGTTTGTAAATTTGTTAAACAGCATTCAAAATTATTTAAAAAAAAATAGAAATTAATCTACGCGTAAAAAGAAACTCAGACAGAAATGTAGTTGAAAAAAAAGACATGTACCTAAAACTACACTTTGTTTAAAAAGTGCACATTATATGTGCATGAAAATTTATAATACACTACCAATTGAAATAAAAAATCTGACATTCAAAAGAATGACAACTGAACTGCATAAACACCTAAATAAAAAAGTAATTTGCTGTATGCAACACGTCTGACGCATTAGATATATTTCTTATTACGTAAGATAACTGTACATAGCTACAGTAGAGATTTTTTCAAAGACATTCTTCTTCTTCTTCCTGTCCTTATCCCACGCTAGGTGGGTTCGGCACAACATGTATTTTTCTTCCACTTTCATGTCATTTTCATACTAACACCTTTCTTATCCATGTCAACTTTCAGACAATCCATCCATCTTTTATTTGGCCTTCCTTTCCCCTTATATCCCTCCACATTCATACCTAGCACTCTTCTCGTCACATGACGTTCTTCCCTCCGCATGACATGTCCATACCACGCTAATCTATTACTCCTCATCATTTCCGTCACTGGCGCCACTTTCAAACTTCCCCTGATGTACTCATTCCTTATCTTATCCTTTCTCGTTGCTCCACACATCCATCTCATCATTCGCATTTCCGATACATGCACAGTTCGTTCATCCTCTCTTTTCATCGCCCAACATTCTGATCCATACAACATGACAGGTCTAATCAAAGACATTGTATAATTTAAAGCATTGAGTTATATACTAAGGAACAAAATCCGTTGAAATATTCATTACATATTTATACACGCGGTGAAACTTAGCCAGCTCATTGCGTTTAAACTCGCCCTATGTAATTAAACCCATATATGTCATTCCCATCTTAAGGTTAAGCTCCTTTAGTTCCGTAACAGCCTCTCGACCTTTGTCAAATCGCAAAGGTGTAGTTAAGCTATATCTAAACTGCTACATGTTAAGTGTAAAAGCCTGAAATACGTTGAAACAGATTTATATTTATGAGTGGTTACGGTCAGTTTTAGAATACTACGCATATACTGGGCAAGGAAATGCTGCGTTGTTTTGTTATTAATAACATGTCAAAGCTGCAAATGTGTTTGAAAACTATATTTATGATTTATGATATACGGTCAGTTTTGGTATGTATTTACAGATGACGATTACAGATTTACATGATCATTTTGCAAAAGTAGCAAACAAAAAAGATTGGTCCGTTTTTATTACATCAGGACAAACAAGTCGTGCCATCAGGCGATGGTAAGCTACACGCCTGTTTATAACAGTTACAGTGCCACTTAGAGCTTTAAATTGCAAAGATCTGTGGGATACTACTCGTACCACTGCGCTCGTCACCTTGAAACATAAGTTGACAAGTCCCATGTGTCCCAAGTCCCGACCGGATCGAAGGAATTTTTTCTGAGTGTTTTTTCTGAGTGTTCGATCTTTGTATTAATAATTATAACAAACTAATGGAGTAATTTTACAAAAAATAATTGAATATCAATTCAATAAAAATTTAATTAATACAGTGAATAGCGACATCTCTCGCCAGGACTGGTAACTGTAAAGGTACTAACTGGGTGATAAATCTGTCATAGATTTCTCATAGATGGCGCTACGACTAAAAAGTCGTTGAAAGACCAAGTACAAAGACACGACGCAAGCACATAGAAGAATTCGTGAGGTCCGTTGGTTCGTTCCATGGCTTAGTTGGTATAGCGTCTGGCACGGTATCCAAGAAGACGTCGGTTCGAATCCGACCGGATCGAAGGAATTATTTCTAAGTGTTTTTTTTTGAGTGTTCGATCTTTGTATTAATAATTATAAGTCCCATGTGCTTGTAATTTCACAAGCACCCTTACCCTTCAAAACTGGAACACAGTAATGCTAATATAACTGCTTGGCGGCAGAAATAGGTAAGGTGGCAGTACTTCTCTGGACGAACTCTTTCACAACGAGCTTTTACTGCTACTAAAGCTTCTCTGAGACATAAAATAATTTTAATCAATGGATATTTTAATCTATTCTAACCTACGTAAAAATGTTAGATTTGAACTAGAATCGATAGGTGATACGAATCGAGGGCCTTCAGTTTTGTGTATTATAATTACAGCTTTAACATCCTCGGAAGCCCAAAGTGTCTATGTCTAGGGTTTGCTCTGTGGGCGCAGATTACCGGTGAGACAAATTTAAGAAATGAATTTTTATAAATTGTTTCTGCTCTGAGTATTCTGATTAGTGAAATATGAGAGCTGGTAAGCACTTTGATTGTCTGGCACATTATTATACTTGTAATAGGTATACGTAGCAAAGGAAGGTGAAGGAAGAAGCTTGAATTTCCAAATGTGTAACGGTTTTTATTGACGTGGTTGTATGATCGATATAAGAGACGTGATCGCTCTCATCATCGATGTCGCTCACCGTCCTACCCGGTGGAAGTGGCAGCCGACGATCGATGACGAGACCCGACGATTCTATGAGCTTTCATCTAAGTATCCCACCTGGTAGAAGTATGTACTGGAGTGCCACTCACAGACCCTCTGATTCGATACAAAGCAATTTCCTTCAACAGTTTATATGGTAATTTAGTGAACACTTCGATTTCTATTTTGATTCCAATGCCATCTAGCGGCAAGCCGAGGTTTCTAATATTTCTTATACGTGGCGTAACATACTAATTTTATGAGAGCTTTTAAATGTTGCTTTCGATGTTTTTCTCAATTCTGTTGTGACTACGTCAAATATCTGTAACAGACATGACGTGGATGAGTTTCTACTGAACCCCGAGAAGAGCCAACCGCCTGAGTTTGACACTGTTAGTACTTTCATCCTTTGAAATTGAAACCAGAAGTTTAAAGCTCGAAGTGCTCTTGACTGTGAAATAAATCCGCGTCGTTTTCGTAAACAGTGTGTTTGTTTTTCCTTTAATCAGTTGAGATACGAACTACATTTTGCTTAATGCTCAATTTCGGACTAGATTTAGGCCGGTTTACGGTTCTGTGAATTTAAATTGTGTTTTCTAATATTTAGGCCTTCTAGTAACGGTTACTGTAATAATGTTAATATTTTTAGTTTCTTAGATCAAATCCCCAGCAGTGGGATATTATAATATGATTGACAAAGTATAGTATCAAATAACTTCTTGTCCTATTTTACCTAACGATAGAAACTAATACGAGCTATGTTGTTTTAAAGAATGTTGTTATTTCTCAATTAAAAGGTCGATGGTTTAAATCCTTATGGCGTTATCTATGACATTTGCCAGTATTTAGTAGAAATATATCTCGCTAAATGTGAAACGTCGTCATGAGACCAGCATGTCGAGGAAAGTTCGAGCTTTGGAAAAGGTGTGAAGTCCCCGAATCCTTGGAAGAGACGAGCTTGAAAAGCGCTGCTAGCGCTGGTGGCATGTCCTGTTGGTTTTAATGTAACCCGGAGAGTGTATTTGCTTTTTTAAGATAAGTTGAAGTTTAAAGTTTAAAACTCAAAACACATAATGGAAATAAATTCGGCTTTATAAAAAATATATTTTAAAGTCATGTTATCTTTAAAATGTTTATCGCATAAGTAATACAACTTTCCACTCACGATGTAACCAAACACAGTCTCAATCACATTTGGAATATTCGGTTTAACATGAATCGGCTTGTCCTTAATAAATTCAGACATGATGTCGTTGCCCAGCAAAATATCAACCGACGAGTTCTCGAAGAACAACGAGTCAGCAAACTCAAAATGTCTGTATTCTTCCACAGCTTCTCGCGAAAAAGAAATGTTTGGCATTTCAGATGACACCTTCTCTACCACGACCATATCCACCTGGAAACTCGGAACGTCCGATTTACACGGTTTAATGACACACGTCACTATATCAAAATTTTTGACAACATCACCGCCTAGTCCGGACACTGTGAACGGACATTTATTGCGGCGTAAGCCCAAACGTTGAGCGCAATTGAAAGTAATAAATGAGCTTTGTGCTCCTGAATCAATTAACCAGTGATATCAACAATGAGTATTCTTGTAGTCCCTAACACGACACCGTAAAAATGCGTATTCTTATTCACGGAATAAAGATTCTCCGTTACGGCAGAAGCGTGTGCCACACTCACGGAGTGCGACGATGATAACCTTGCTGCTTGTTCGTAAGCGCGAGAAGTCTGCGTTGATGGCATTGCCGGCGCCTGCAGAATATTCGCATCCCGGTGTAATAAGTAGGGATGGCTACGAGAGCAAACTCCACACATTATGCTACTCTTGCAACTTGACGCATCATGACCACCTATCAAAAAGTTGGTGCAGAATTTCAAGGCATTGACACGGTCAATCCTGTCTTGAACTAACAGTTTACGAAACTGTTCGCAACGATAAATCATATGATTTAAGTTACAATGCACACAAGTCAGTTTGTTTTGGTTGAATCTATTATTATTATTAGTGTCGCTACGCGATGTAGTTAACCCAACTTTTTGCGAAGGCGAAAGAAGACGTGAATATTTAATACTGACCGATTTATAACTCGGTTGCATAGAATTATTTTTATTCGAAGTGAAGTTGACAGGTGACTTCACTTTGATTTGTTGCTAGCCAATGTGAGACAAGGAGCTAGTATAGCTAGCTAGATAATATATGTATATTTCGTGAAATATAGCGTGAATACGATTCACACAAAAGGAAACAAGAAATTAGTGTAGCGATTTAGAAATTGGATCCAGCTCGAAGGACCAGAAAATGTGGCGTAGGAAAGCCGAGTCACGCGGCTATAAGGTGGACTGTATCTAGAGCGCTAGTGATTCCTTGACCGCGCTATCCTGGTTAAAATGATATAGAAGTACTCATGGGTTCCTCCCTTCGACGGCAGCGGTGCGGGTGTGAGTCTTCAGCGGGGCAGATGGTACAGTCTTGTTTGTTTGTATTGTAATAATCAGTCGCAGAAATAGTGATACAGATTTAAAGGAATAATTAAGACATTTTCATGCAAGTTGGGTTTTTACAGCGACACTGACTGCCAACGTCAACACCGACGACACCGCGCAGCCAGTTTCGTTTCAGTCAGTACGCGGGCCATTCGATATCATTATAGATTGAATAGGACAGGCAGAATACCGAATAACATGGTTTTTTTTTTAAATAAAATCAGTTAATTTAAAAACATAGTAAGTAATTCAACAACAAATAAGAACACTTCAATTATTGGACTCCTGTTTTGAGCTCAGTTACTTAACTTGGCGTGACGTTTTTGCAAGAAAGAGACTACATATTGGAATTCCGATGAATGGGAATGGTGCAGGGTGATATTTAATACATTTGGCACCGATAAAACAAAACATGAGAAATTATGCACATAGTGCAAGTGTGCGCTAGACCATCAATATTGGTGCTATTAAAGACCTTAAGTTGTCAAATTACGTTTTACACAGTTCAATTGATGCGTTAAACAGTTTAATAATATTTCGTGTCCAAGCATAAACGCTGAAACAATAATAATTAAAATCAAACGTCAATTTCATATTTCTGAACTAGTTGGGTCATTAACGAGCCGTCGGGCTCAATTAGCCTATCAGAACGGTTCACTCGAGCGTAGTTATTTGTTACGGTTACTGTCGCGTTAGTCTTCATTAAGATTCCCTAGGTGAACTGAGATGCAGAGAAGGGAAGAGCAGTAGTGCAAAATTTTGAATCAATGAAGGAAACTTCACACAAGTATAAAAAAGCAAAAGGTAACAGCAAAATGTGTTGCTTACTTTGGTACTGACCCCTACTTACTGTACATTTGGCAGTCAACACACTTATCACAAAGAAAAAGCTTTATATCTATATAATAAGAGCGAAAAGGACATGGTACATTTCGCGTCGGCTGTTCAAGCGAAAGCAAAACGCGCAACGCGCTTTTTTATTTAATTGTATGGAGATAAAACTTTTTCTGACCGGCCTGAAAAGGGTTTCAAGGAAAATAATAAAATTATTGCAGAGGCAAATCATAATTCACATCTTCTCTTTACAACAATCGAAATTGTTGACAAACGTTAGCCTATTTGAAGTGGACAATATGGACTATATGAAAAAAGATAGAAATGACCAAAGTACAGAATAGGAGTGAGGGAAACAGAAATAAGCACAATTTCTTGTATAAGGGAATGGAATAAAAATACACCACGCGTTGTGTACCACAGTTTTAGACAAAATGGTACTAGCCAAAAATAATAGACAAAATTAAGCCTGTGAGTTCAAAATAAATTTTAAAATTTTGTAAAGTTCTCAACTCGTATAAGGTGGATTATAGCCATAACATATAACCATCTCAGAATAGAACTAGCAAGGAAATATACGTTGAAAACCACAAGGATTTTTATTGGATTGACCATTCAATTGCATTTGAGGGATAAGATGGCACTGGGTCATTCAATAAACTGAAACACTATAAATTTAGACAGACAGCAGAATTGCTTATTATGTCTGAAGCTGCTAATCACATCTAAAGTGCAAGTGGATAACAGTAGCAATCCATTAACATGACTGCCTGTAAGGTTACTTGCTCTGTGGTAATTAGTTATCTTAATTAAAAGTAAGTGTGAATTATTTTAATGGGACATAGTTTAGTCGGGTCCCAGTGAATGATTGTTATAGCCAGGCTATTCTCTGTTCTGGAATAGTTAACTTTTTTATGTCTATTAGCTTCAAAACCCATTGTATCACCTTTGAAATATAAATCCAACCAAAACATGCATGAGAAAAAGGGGCCGAATTCGTAATAATGGACAAGTTAGTCCGCTGGCTTCGCCGAAAAAATCCGTGAACAAATAGGCATGTGTGCATCTAAAATATCCAGCATTGTAAAGTCACAGATGATCATGTTTAGCTGAAACCTACTGGAAACGTGTGATCTAAAAAAAATGTCACCGCTCATTAGTACTTTGAAAGTAGCAACAATTCTTAAGACCTATAGACCCATAAAAAGTTTCGTTCGGTAGTAGGGATATCGGTGCAAAATCGGCCTGAAAAGGTACTACCGCCTAACCTAATTTTATAGCAAAGAGCATTGCTGCGTTCTGGTTTAAAGAACCAGGGTACCAACGCAATCACAAGGCACAGGCGACTTAAGATCTCATATACAACGGCTTACATCACACTATGCTGTAATAAAGATATTTCAAGTAACAACATTGACTTACAATTATAAGTAACAAAGTAACATGGGAGGCAACCGAGCGGACGAGCTTCTTGATGAAAGTTAGTCATCGTAGCCCTGCCTTGTTGACTCGCGTTTTGAAGAACCTTATGTGTATAAGTGACGGTAACTGCTATCCATGAAGTAGATCTTTTGTCTGTTGCCAGCTTCAAATTATAAAAAATAACTTCCCAATCAGTTTACTACAAAAAATTAGAAATCACAAAATGGACACCAATAAACTACCAGCATTAAACCCATAACGTTGGTTTGTTGGACTTTAGATCCAAATTAAAAAATTGTTTCCAATGCACACCAATAAGTTATTACTTTTGGATCTTCAAACTGTTGAATATAGGCCCCGTTCACAAACTGGATGGCACTACGTAAGTCTATCCACAAGACAGATGACTTAGTGACACCAATTAATTGTGGGCCCAGGATAGTACCTTGTAGCACTTTGTTGGGTAAGCCTTTAGTCAACTAATTAATACTCGTTTGTACCTTCCTTTCTTCTTTTTGAAAAGTTAACTGTTGTTGCAGTACAAACATTTATTTTTGTTGTAACGCCTATTATGAATTTTGTTGTACGGCACCATGTTTACTTTCTTTTTTATCTAGCCTATGGAACTAACTCTCGGTCGTCCCTCCGTCGCTGTCGGTCGACCTCTCCTTTTATGTTTTTTCTAAATTAATATCTATGGAAATAAAAGCGCTTGTTTTTTTATTTTAATTAAAAAATAGGTTTCCCTAAACATTAATTCAAATTAAATTACCCAACAGAAACATTACCTTGTTTCAAGGTCATTGGACCGTTTTGGACAAAAAAAAATTAAAACGTGTAAGGCCTTAAAATTTGTATGACGATTGGATAGTTGTTAAAGGGCTTATAGTTACATAACTACATCACACTGCAGGGTACGGGTCTCAAAGATATTCGGTCCAAAACATAATTTTACCACAGACCATAACTTTGAAATTCTGACTTCATTATAAATAAATAGTATAAATAATAACAAGTTGTTCGCCTGGTGGTAAGCGACACGCCTGTCCATAGTTGCAGTGTCACAAGGATCACAAACTTGACAAGTCCTATGTGCCCGTGATTAAAAGGCGGAAGGCTTCAAAAAAAGTAATTAAGGCCACATTTCTGACGTATATTGATTAATCTGATTTATGGAACATAGTAACTGCTGGAACAACCATTATATTCCCTTAAATTATTTCAATCGTTACATTTTTAAGCGTTTTGATGTTTCAACGCCTTCTTGCAAATAAAAAAATACCTTAAAGCGATAGATTAAAAATTCAATATCTTATTAATAATTCATAAGCACGATTGAAATTTTTCAATAAAAGACGAATCGTATGAAAAAACTTTCCCCGTTTTAAAGGACGACTTTTTGAACCATACTTGCACATTTTACCCTGAATACCGGGGAAATTCCGACGAGGCCGGGTGTCGGCGGAAAAATTAAAAACGTTCGTAGAGAACCATTTTAGCAGAAGCCGCTGGAGTGAGACTTTTGCTACCTACTGAAGGGTTTATTAGGGTGACCACGCGCTGTTGAAAAAAATTGCTAGAAAGAAAGAATAATTTTGGTTACATAATTTATACTATGATGTACCGTACATTGGAATAGATGCAATGAAAGCCCAGAGTCCGGTAAGGCACACACTAAGTGTTTATTAGAAAGCACAAGCACAATGTGGAATGTACACGGAATACATTAGCAGAGAGGAATATATAGTAACAGTTGAGCTATTTGTGAAAAGTTCGTCCAGGGAAGTACTGCCGCCTTACTTCTTTCTGCCGCCAAGCAGTAATGTGACCATTACTACGTTCTGGTTTTAAAGGGTAAGGGTGCTGGTGAAATTACAGGTACATGGGACTTGTCAACTTATGTCTCAGGGTAACAACAATGTTTTTGACTGGTGAATCGATAACAGAGGTCAAAGAACCGGTTGGCCGCCAATGTGCGTCGCGACCATTCGCGACGCACAGGTTTAGATTTGTATATGGTAGTGTTGCGCCCTGCGTTTGCCTGTGCTATTTAACGTGTATAATTGTGGCAATTTTTATTTTTATGCCCAGGTTCGATTCCCGGTCCGGAAGAAATATTTGTATGGCCTACATTTATTTCTCTCGTGAGTTTGGGTGTAGTTTGTGGTTGTCTATGTGTGTGTCCATGGCACCCGCGTCATTGCCTTTACCTAGTGCGGGGCTGTGTTGAGTGTGTGCGTTATTATTATTATTATTTGTCACTACAAAAATGCTACTGTTTAAACTTTTGCTTGATTCGCTGGTAATTATTTCTACGCAGTAGCATTCGTGGGCTCTACTTACAAATAATAATATGAAAGCGAAGAGCTATTCACTATTATATTTTTGTCGAGTATACAATCACAAATAACTATAGAAACGTTGATAGCGGTGGGAATACAGTTGCTTTTTAATTCGACGTATAGCGGCTTGAATCCTATGGCGACATGGACTTCGGGGATTGCGGACTATGCCCTAAACTCTCTCTTTTAAAGAGACCATGCTCAGCAGTGGAACGTATAATGGGTAATTTTTTTATGATACCCAGTGATGGGACGAACAAGTCGTGCGACTGGTGGTAAGCGAGCTATAAATCGCAACTTTTTGAAGGACATTGCCACAGCACCCAGAGACATAAGCTGACAAGTGCCATGTGCCTGTAATTTCACGAGCACCTTTACCCTTGAAAACCGGAACGCAGTAATGCTCACATTGCTGCTTGGTGGCAGAAATTGAAAAAAAAATGATGATGAATAATTTTATACAGTAAATCTTTTTAATGCATTATGAGGTTAAGTAATACAAAATCTTGACATAAAATATAGACCAATATAGAAAATCATCTAAAAGACTCATAGACTAAATGAGGTCCATTATGGTAGGTTTTTGTCACGCGAGAGATTGATATATCGGGACAGCAATTCGCCAGAGGCCATAATTTGTCCCGCACGCTGTGGCGGTCGGTTCCAGACGTCTTTATGGCCCTTTCGTGAGGCGATAAAGATCTATTATACAATTGACGATTTTTCAAGAAGATACAACTGAATGAAAAGAAATTTAGTTTATAGAGCATGCTACACAGACTAAAGGACTAATTACAGAGAATCAATAAATATTAACATTCAGTGGGGAGATATATTGCGAGACGAGATAATAGTAGATAAAGTGAGGGTGATGACCGAATGTAGGCTAAAAAGTGGTTATAGAAATACAAGACGTGGTGTAGTAAGAAGAGGCGATATCCTCAAAGCGACATCACCCGCGGGCCTAGGATGAATGAGCCTGGCTCTAGATTATAGTGGAGGTATGAATAAAAGAGGCCTATACTCAGTAGTAAGTGAAATCTTACTGTTGATAATGATGATGAACGTACAGTAAACAATGTCTAACATCTCGGCAAAAAGGAAAACAAAAAATTAAAAAAAGGAGAACAAAAAACAAAAAATTCCTATGTGTAACAATCGCGAAAACCTAAGAACTCGACAAAAAATTAAACTTTAATTTTAAAGTAATTGTTTTAAACAACTATAATGATTATTCACTCAAGTGGTTAATTCAAATTACATGTATTCTATACTTTTGCAAAAAGGAAGCAAAGTGCTGAAGCGCCTGAGTGGTACCTATATCAAAAATTAAAAAATTAAGTGTTTCGAAGTTATTGAGTTTTCAGGTTCAGTAATGGTAGTGGTATCAGCCGTGACCATGGGACCCGTAAGGAGCCCGAAATGTTGGTCTGTTTGAAAAAATACCAACTCTCGATTAAGATCCGAAAAAAATAGTTTCATTTCCAATATTCAACGACCATTCCAGTCGACCGCAGGAGGAGCGGTAATGGTGAAATTAAATTATAATGTTACTTTAAAATATATCTGACATAAAACCGGCAAGCGGACCACTTTTCTACGGTGGTCGAGCTTCAATTTCATTAGAGAATCGTCACTAGTAAGTCTATTTGGTTTTTGCTCTACCTAGTTCATCATCAACTGCTACCAACCGATGCGGTACAAAAGAGAACAGCGGTACTCAAAATAATTTAAGTGAAGTTTTAAAAGCAGTGTAAAGTACTAAAAAGGATGCCTAGTTTTTTGACAGCAGTTTTTACCAAACACGCGATGCAGGATTAGATGCAAATTGAGATTGGATGAGAACTCCAAACCAAGTAAGTAGCTCACGGTGGTCTACTTATCGGCACAGACACATCTTCGAAAGCTGGGATTAGGTGGAAGATACTCCGTTTTGCTGAATAAATCTTTCTAATGCTGTTTACACCTGTAGTGTTTTGGCACCTTGTATGGTGAACGTATGTGTGTAATTTTCTAAGATTATTTTGAGTTAAGTTGATAGTGTATCTTTCAATAAATAAATAAAAGGCACGACTGTGTTTTAACATAATTATAATACCATTAAGAATCAAAAACATTCAAGAACAACATACCGCATAAGACACAGATTAAAAGAAACCTATTGGGATTACACTACTAGTATTTATGTGGTATGTGGATTATACATTGACAGCGAGATCCATATAAGTTCTTAAACTAAAGACAATATTGGTTTTGTTAAATATCACGATGTTTTAGTAAAATTACTATACAAAGAAAAATTCCTTACATCTAACAGGATTCGAACCTGTGTTTATACACCAATCTAGAGCAACCAGGGAAGAAAAAAAAACAATGGAAGTGCATAAACCTCGATTACTACAAGAACCGACGTCGCCAAAACTCACACATTCTCAATTTGAAACACTACAAAATCTTGTTAATGATTGGTCGTAGTTTCAAATTTAAAAATAAGTAACAAATTCTGGATTGTTAGTATAATTTAAACTTTACCCTGTTGGCACATAGTTGCAAGTTCAAAACCATCAAAATCTATTGTTGCAAGTTACGACGTTTTGACACTACATTGAAATTTCAGTCAATGTGCTGCCGTCTAGCGGTTAATTGCTGAACGACGACGAAATGGAGTTACTAATTTAGTTCTCCAAAAAAGAAGTGACCATATTGCAGGGATATATAAAAATATATACAGAAATAAACAGAAAATTGAATAAAATAATATGATATCAGTGGTATACTACTACCACGAGTAAATTTTTTGGTGTGGCTATAATTTTTGCACCCCAAAACAGCACAATCAGGCATTTTTCTACGATTTTAGGGAATTTGCACGAGAGAATGTCACAACCATACATGGCGGACTGAGTTTGTATGGATAGCTGTCCATATAGTGGTCACGCTTGTAATGCTAACTAACCATTTCTACTAGTATTTATTGTTGTGTGAAGGCAACAGACGCTGAATAACTATTAAGTAATCGGAGACGCAAATCGAAGGAATTTTTGTTGTGTTCGATCTTTGTATTAATAAATTATAGAAAAAAAAATTGTCGGGTCTAACCTTGTAACTCATAAAACTACAGCACGATTTTCATCAAAATGACGTTTTCTACTCGGCGTATTGACAAATCGGTACATCAATTCGCTAGACGCTGCAATTTGTCCCGTAAAGTAGATGGCAGCTGGCGGTGCGTGGCGCCGAGGAACAATTTTATGTCCCCTTCGTAAAATAACGGTTTGGATAAATGAGACGTTCTTTACTTACAAACATGAAGTAAAAAGGATTGCAGTTATTAGTAACCTACAGTGGAAAATCAAATGGCAGTCATTTAAAGCTCCGAAAATAGACGCAATACGTTTAAATTATTTAAAAAAATGTATATTCTATCCACAACTCAGTATTATATATGATATTTTGACATTTAAATTTCTATACTAGTGTTCTTAGCATTTTTTACGACAGCTTGTAAGGTAGATGGTATATTTGGATGGATGACGGAGTAATGGATGCGGACTGACATCGCTCACGCGATGCGCTCCTCCTACCGCAAAATGGCGGCTATTTGGTTTCGCAAATTAGAAAAGCATTCAGTTTAAATACAAGTTTTTATAAATAAAAATTATTATACTGCATTGCTAAATAAATACCCTCCGTACTACCAACAAAAACATCCCAAATAAAATGCAGTAATACACCGCAAATCCTGCACCTAAAAAGCACTAATGAAATTTTTGGTGTACTTGGATGAATATGATAATATTCCGTTTCAGTGTTTCTAACGTTTACCATGAAATTACTCCTTAAAGTACAGTTTACAAACATTTATATTCAGGGTAAACTTAAAAACGCTACTTACGGTATATTTTCAGTAAATAAACACCGAAATCACCAGCCCAAACAATAACACACACGATTGTCGTGACGTATTTTTGAAGTTGCTTATTTTTTTTAAATGACAGACCCAGGCATTAAAAACTTTATGGTTTGCTAGAGTAGTTACCGAAATAGCAATTAATATTAGTTCTTTTACCTGTTATAACTTCGATATCCGATAAATCGGTATAAAATCATCACCAACCACTAGTAGGTGTGGTATGTGTCTACGGTTGCATGTATCGCGTGAGCGGCTAATAGATAAAGCCTTGATTTTCATTATCAGCTTTGCTTTCATGCTATTAATTGTAACAAACAAATTTTTTGGGTTACAATTTTAAGCTTCTAATACACAGATCTAGGATAACGCTAAGATCTGTGGTCTAATACAATTCTTCATATTGCGACTCAATTATATTTCCAAGGGTTGTTTCTGATTTTTTAAAATATTAGGCGATGGATCGAAACAAGATACGACTATCCATGACAGTTGTAGTGCTACAGAGTTTTGAATTGAAAAGACCTGAGGTGCATTGCCACTGTGCCCGTTACCCTGAGTTGAAAAGACCCATGTACCTGTAGTTTCATCATTTAGCATTCTTGACGGCAGAAACAGGTAAGGTAGCAGTACTTTCCTGGACAAATTCTTTCACAAGGGTCTCTACTGCTAATGTCTTGAATATTTAAGCGTCTAATACAACTGTAGCTTCAAATAGAGACTCAATTAAGTTTCGGAGTATTGTATCAGGTAAATTAAAACTTTTATTAGCCCTTCACAGTGCACGCTGAATAGGTGTGTCTCCATCAGTCATAGAACCGTTTGAGTTGTTTCATTGGTGGTTGATAATTGTGTCAAATAAAGTTGATTTAATTTTATTTCTTATTTTTATCTTTATCTTCAACAACTCGCATACTGCTGGATAAGAGATGTTCTCTAAAGAGAAAATTTGGGTCAAGATTGATCACGCTAGCCGAATACTCGTAAAGAACTACTTCTTATTCGTATAAAATAATAAATTTAAAAAAGACAATTGTCCTGATTCTTTGGCGGTATAAATCGAGACCCGGATGCAACTAACGGGACATAAAGACGTCATGGGCGGGACATAAAGTTGTCTCAACTGCACGCATCGTTGAATACTGTGTGTGAATGGCGAACGTTGCTAAAGTAAATTATGTTCCGAATTCGTTGTTCTGATTTTGTGAATCGATCTGATTTTAACTTTATTGTGTCAGTAAACAAGTTAAGCGGACATACCGTAGGAAAATCTGCTAGTACATTTGAGAAGGTTAATTGTTTGAAACAGTTACTTTAAGTAATAAAATAATAAAATTTATCTTTAATACTTTTTAAGATAGATAACGTTCATTCTGATTAATAAACTGCGTCCGTGGCCGAACAGTTACCATGCCGGGCTGCCACGCAGTGGTCCCAGGTTTGATTCCCGGGCCGGAAGATATATTTGTATAGCCTACATTTATTTCTCTAGTGAGTGAGTTTCTCTAGTGCGGGACTAAGTTGAGTGTGTGCGTTATTGTTATTATTTAAAAAGAAAGGTAATGATGTGGTGAAAGGTTTGTAATTTATATTTTTTTATTTTAATACTATCAAGTGACGGACGAACAAGTCGCGCGCCTGAAGGTAAGCTGCACGACTGTCCATAACAGTTGCAGTGCTACTCAGAGCTTTAAATCGCAAAGATCTAAGGGGTACTGCCTACAGGAGCACCCTTACTCTTCAAAACCGGGACACAGTAATGCTGACATTACTGCTTCGCGGCGGAAAAATTTTTTTAGAATCCTTTAAGTCAACCCCTCAGTCTCGGACTGCCGTACTGTCGACGGCCATCTTGTCTCGTCTAACCCAGTCCCGTTTTATTCCTGGTCTTTTTTTGCCTACATCAGCTTCATGAGTTTTATCAGGCAGCTTGATGTTTTGAACCCGATCCGTGTGTTCAACACCTGTTCATGTTTTTAGTAGCACTAGTGGTCCTTGTGGAAGACTTCGTCCAGAAAAATACTGCCACCTTACTTATTATCTCTACCAACAAGCAGTAATGTGGGGTTTTTGAAGGATAAAGGTGCTAGTGAAATTACAGGTCCATGGGACTTGTTAACTTATGTCTCAGGGTAACAAGCCGCACCCCGTGTCCCTTCGGATTTTGATGATCTGTATAGAAAGTGTCTACCTATTCCATTTCTTAATGTCTAAAATCTAGATTTATGCGTTATGGTGGTGTCAAACTGTATTTTGAATTCAAATTAACTTATTACGTAAAGAAGGCATGTAATTACTTCTTTATCCCTAAATCCTTGCAAAATAAATGGTCACAGCAATGCGGAAAATAAAGCCCCATCGACCGCATGAGATGGTTTCGAGCGGTTTTAAAATAAAATCTCCTAGACATTAAACTGATGGGTTAAAACACTTTTATTTTTTTAAAGTGATACGGATTTTCTCATCTTATCTCGTAGTCGGGTTCGAGTTTAAAATTAAATTGGATTTGAAAAATGAAATTTTATTCTTAAGATTTTTGTTGGAAAGAAATGTCGCTTGAATTTAAATATTTTTACGACGTAAAATACATTAAAGTTTGACATTAAATATAACTCTTGGAAGATCCAGCTCGCAAAGTCAGGATGATAACTTAAAATGAGATCCGCAAAAAGGCCTGACAACCACACCAATTACGGAACGGTCCAAGGTCCAAGGTGCCGCCGGGCTTGTTATGCTCTTGGCTGTACCTCGTTTCAGGACTGCAAATAGTGTATTATGTGTGGAGGTTGGGAGGAAGAAGATTGAAAATTGAAAATTAATAATTTAAAAGTGAAATCAGATTTTTGTTGGATTGCGAGTGGCGTCTCTATCCTATAGGGTCCTGACAGAATACCAGCGTCGCGGGCAGCCGCGTCATTTATGATGAGCCAGCGCCTTTTTTACTGCCATGACTTCCAAGTGTAATATTAGTAGATAAGAATATCATTATTGTTATATATAAGTTAATGCCTATATCACGTATCTGATGTCATGGTAGTGAATGAAGCTTTTATCTATCTATCTAATTACCTGGGCCCCAAATCCGCTATTTAAAATCATCTTAGTTGTGTGTCGACAGAGTGTTAATGGCTGGCTTTTGTACGTTTGGTGTTCTGATAAAAGTGCAACTGCCATTGTTTGTTCTAAATTTTTAATATATTTCGGGATGTTATTACATATCTCAGTACGAGAGGATATTGGTGTGCACTTTAGGTGAATCATTCGCCTCCGATGGGTTCACTGTGGCTGTCTACGCGCGAGTTGTTCCAAATAGTCACGCAATGACACTGTCAGTGCACTGATTTAATTAGTCCAGTAAATGAGTCAATTAACCAAATATCACACAAATTAGTCAAATTTAAAAAACTTTGTAAAATATGTCAGAAAGTATAATGTACATATATATGCAGGAACAAATATGTGAACGGTTTACCGATACAGATTACACCAATAAATGAGTAAATTAACCGAATACAACACAAATTAGTTAAATTTTAAATTATATTAACATTATATTAAATTAAATTAGAGCCAATAGCCCCCTTTACACAGTCACTCTATCGCGCGTGATCAGGAACGTACAGGATTGAGCGATCTTTGGAATGTCTACAATATAGGGGTGATACCCAACCTTGACAAGACTAGATTTCCTCTCCACTGACCCTTGCATTGGTGAAGAACCTATCTACAACTGTGCAGTAATCAGCATACGCAAAAGTACCTGGCATTAACATATCATTGAATTGCAACAGAAAGAGAGTTGCAGATACTACGGAACCCTGAGGAACTCCGACGGTATGTATAACCATATGTTCGGAAGAATAGCCTTCTGACGCCCGAAATCAATAATCGATCCTAATCCAAATTTTGCTATCTAAGATTGATATTTCAATCCATTTTTTGAGTGAAACATGCTAATAACCGATCTCCGGATTGAGTTAGCTATCTTAAGAATCAATCTATCTTTGAGAGGGTGGATCACAGAACACGGATAGGCCTCTGTTCGAAAATGATAGTTTTGTGCGTGTCAATAACCAATCTGTCTATTTTGACGTTTCGTTCGATCGGTCTAAACAATCGCAGATAGCAATCTGCCATATTCCGGGGTTTAAGTAAAAGTTACAAATCGTGTTATTAAGAAATAACGAAAAATAATGGCATCGTCGTTAGTATTGTCTGGTGATAATGACAGTAGTGATATGGAGGTCCTTGCTCAGATACCCGACTGGAATTCTGATAGAGACAGCGAAGCTAGGCAACGCGCTAGTTCTCGAAGAATGAAAAGGGTGAATTACATGCAGAGTCTCAATGATGCTGAGTTCACGTTTAGATTCAGGTTATCGAAGCCTGCAGTGAATTTTCTGTTAATTCAGTTGATGCCGTTTACCCGTGTAACCTCCACAAGGTAAATAATTTGATAAAATATATCAGAAAAATTCGTATGTTCCGGTGTGTAGAATATACAATCTACTTTCAAACAAATTATGAAAGATTTATAAAATTATTTATTATGAAAACAAGTACTTAAAGGTTTTTATTTATCGGGAATCACGGCGTTGTAACACTCCATCAACTATTGTTAATATTACGATTTTGCGTTAGGGACTATGTTGATTTCTGTATCTGACTTTATTGGGGTCTCTACATCGACAGCAGGCAGAATAGTACGTGATATATTCTCAGCAATCGCCAACTTGTATGATCAATACATTTTTGTTCACCAACAAAGTGCAGAGAAATTCTACCAAATTGGACAATTTCCTCGAGTTCTTGCTGCAATTGATTGCACTCATATACGTATCCAGTTACCATGTAAGTTTAATGAGTTGCAGATTATACTTTTGGGTATTTCCTTTTCTAAATAAATATATATATTAACCATGTTTTCTTTTAGGTCATACAATAGGTGAAGAATTTAGGAATCGTAAGGGCTACTTTTCCTTAAATGTCCAAGCAATCTGTGATGCGGATTTATAATTTATAAATGTTGAGGCTCGTTGGCCAGATTTAAAACATGATGCCACAATTTTCAACAATTCTATTCTTAAAGGTAACAATCTACCTTTCTGCTTCATATTCTTTGATAATATTTTAATTAGGAGAGAACTTCAATACTAAATTATTTGTCTTGTTTACAGCTTAATGTGATGCTGGTGAGTTCGGTAACCGATGGATTGGTGACAGTGCTTATCCAAATAGATGTTATTTATTAACACCACTGTTAAATCCTGTCACTGAAGCAGAACAACGTTATAATGAAGGACATATTAAAACCAGGAATGCAAAAGGTAATTAAAAATAATATAGCTTTTCATTGCCTAGTTATGCTATACAATGGTGATATTTAATCATGTGGAAGGTGTGGAAGCGACGCTTCCCTGTTGTGGCACTAACGTTACGATTGTCATTGCCCAAAGTACAATCAATCATAATTGCCACTGCAGTGTTGCACAACATTTATAGAAACTACAACTTAGCCGCTCACGCGATATATGCAGCCGTAGACGCATACCACACCTAGAGGTGCCGGTGATGATTTTATACCGATTTATCGGGTATCAAAGTTATAACAGGTAAAGGAACTAATTTTAATTGCTATTTTGGTAATTACTCCAGCAAACCATAAAGTTTTTAATGCCTGGGTCTGTCATTTAAAAAAATAAACAACTTCAACAATACGTCACGACAATCGTGTGTGTTATTGTTTGAGCTGGTGATTTCGGTGTTTATTTATTAAAAATATACCGTAAGTAGCGTTTTTTAAGTTTACCCTGAATATAAATGTTTATAAACTATACTTTAAGGAGTAATTTCATGGTAAACGTTAGAACCACTCAAACGGAATATTATCATATTTATCCAAGTACACCAAAAATTTCATTAGTGCTTTTTAAGTGCTGGATTTGCGGTGTATTACTGTTATTATTTTATTTGAGATGTTTTTGTTGGTAGTACGGAGGGTATTTATTTAGCAATGCAGAATAATAATTTTTATTTATAAAAACTTGTATTTAAACTGAATGCTCTTCTAATTTGCGAAACCAAATAGCCGCCATTTTGCGGTAGGAGGAGCGCATCGCGTGAGCGGGTAAAGACATTCATGCAGAAGTTGAGCTGCCACCAGCAGATATAGAAATTTGAAACTTCTGTTGAATAATATTCATTATAATGTTTATAAAATTCTTCTGAGGAAAATCATGTTTTTGTTTGTTGACATTTATTCTACATCAAATTTGGCTAGAGTATTCATAATTAATTCATTTATTCATTGCGTCATGTGTTACATAAAGGTGTTCAAATGTAAATTTATGACATTTGTTCACATGAACCCTGTAAGGGCATTACAATGCCTTATTATCTTATGTGTGTCTTCTAAATCAATAAAGAATATACAATAATTTAAACATATTAAACAGGGGTATGTTAGGTTAAATTATTAGTAAAAAATTAAATTTTATAGATTTAAAAGTTGTCAATAAAAAGGTAATAAAGAAGAAAATAAATTAAAATTATCGAGAATTATGTTGCCATTTTTAAATTAATTTTGTTATTATTAACTTATGTTGTAAGTATTTTGTCATTTAGAAATTCGTCAATTGTATAATAAGTTTTATGTATTAGTAGATTTTTTTAGGTTTTTTGTAAAAGATGTCGTGTTCTGTTCTAATTTGATATTTTCGGGTATTTTATTAAATATTTTGATGGACATGGCTAGGGGACCGGATCTATACATTTCCATTTTGGAGTCTGGCATAATCAGTTTGTTTGGGTGTCTTGTGGGGAAGCGACTTAATAGTTCCCCCTTCTTTTTGTAAAACTGCGGATACTTTCTCACAAATTTAGCCGCTTCTAGGATGTATATCGATGGCAGTGTTAGAATTTCTAAGCTCTTGAAATGAGGTTTGCAGCTCTCTGTATTATTTAAATACTTTATTGTTCGTATTAGTTTTTTTTTGAAGAGTTAATAACGAACCTACTTGTGTACTATTTCCCCACATTATTACCCCATAACTTAACCATGCGTAAGCATATGCGTAATATGCTGTTATGGCCATTTTTTCATTTGTTGACTTTCTTAGTTCCCATAATGCGTACGCGAATATAGTAATCAACTATTTTAATAACGCGTCTTTATATATTTTTAGTAACTTTTAACGTAAAGCGCATGAAAATAGATTAATTTCCTTTTCTCGGAACTTTATTAAATATCCAATAATAACAAGAACTCGTTGAGAAGCGAATGCAAACATTTTTATGATTTTGAGTATCCGATTTTTTCGTCCAAAAATAACTTTTGAAACGTCATGGTATGTTTTGAAAAGGAAAATTACTTTTACAAGGAAAATGTCGAATCCATTTGAGTTACCAAGGCGATTGTTGTAGAACGGTAATTCGACTCAAGTCTAAAAAAAGTTGGTTGTACAGAAATAAGGAGATCATTTTACAGTTTATCAGGTGATCGATTTGATTATCTTACTTGTTATCTCTCCAGCGGTTAGTATTACATGCGGATACTCTCGCTTTTCTAAATTCATTCTGATCTGGTAGTTTTTGGGGAGGACTCTTTTAGTATAGTGCGGGACAAAGTGATTTGTGTGACTGTTTTTCACGTTATTATTAATTTGGATATCTAAATTTGGAAAAAGTATTTGAAATTCGAACTTGACGATGGAGTGTGTTGCACCAAACTTTTCTTACGATTAAAAAAAGATAACGACACGTTCAACTACGCGATTGTTCCGTACATTACTTATTTTTGTAATATAAATGTATATGTAAAAGTATACGTATATGTACACAATATATTTTTATTGTTGACATTGCATTGACAATGATAACTAATTGTGTTCATTTACTTATTTTAATTCGTCTTCCTTTCTTTCTTATAAATTAATCTTAGCTTCCCTGGCTTGCTCAGGTTAAAATACAAGCACTCGCGTTAAACATTAACTTTGCCGCCTTGCATAACAAATAACTATTTTTTCCTTATCCGCTCACGCGATACATGCAGCCGTAGATGCATACCACACCTAGAGGTGCCCGTGTTGATTTTATACCGATTTATCGGATATCGAAGTTATAACAGGTAAAAGAACTAATATTAATTGCTATTTCGGTAACTATTCTAGCAAACCATAAAGTTTTTAATGCCTGGGTCTGTCATTTAAAAAAAATAAACAACTTCAAAAATACGTCACGACAATCGTGTGTGTTATTGTTTGGGCTAGTGATTTCGGTGTTTATTTATTGAGAACATACCGTAAGTAGCGTTTTTCAAGTTTACCCTGAATATAAATGTTTATAATTAACTATACTTTAAGGAGTAATTTCATGGTAAACGTTAGAACCACTCAAACGGAATATTATCATATTTATCCAAGTCCATCAAAAATTTCATTAGTGCTTTTTAAGTGCAGGTTTTGCGGTGTATTACCGCATTTTATTTGAGATGTTTTTGTTGGTAGTACGGAGGGTATTTATATAGCAATGCAGAATAATAATTTTTATTTATAAAAGCTTGTATTTAAACTGAATGCTTTTCTAATTTGCGAAACCAAATAGCCGCCATTTTGCGGTAGGAAGAGCGCATCGCGTGAGCGGTTATGTTATCCGCCCTTGTTGCACCAAACCGGTAAATTAATGGGGCGTTCGTTTTATTATTGGTTATTAAGGAAATAAATTATGAATCAGTCGTATTTATAAATAAGTTACATTACAATATAAACATATCGACTGTGGGCTGGCAATCGGTACTATACACAATTTTGACAACTTTACAGGATGACACTGGCCCACTCGATGCTCTATGTTGAGGATATAGTTGCTCGTTTCAGACATTTTTTACATTAAAATAAGTTTTTACAAACTGCAGATGGTAACGTGTCCGAAATTCAAACGCACATTTATAATCTATTTCACAAGGGAGATCGAAGAAGTCTAGAAGGGAGATCGAAATGGGTTTTTGTCACAAGATACTAGATAGTGTTTTACACGTTTTTTATGTAATAACAACAAAATGGGCTTTGGGTGCCATTTGTTATACCCAATGCTTCAATATATAAGAATTGTGGTGTTCCAATTCATGGCGGGCCATGGTAGAATAAGTGTAATTGGCATAGCCAATTACGACGAATTACTAGTGCGCCTGACGGTAAGCTAGATGCCTGTCCATAGCAGATGCAGTGCCACTCAGTGCTTTAAATCGCAAAGATCTGAGGGGCACTGCCACTGCGCTCGTTACTCAGAGACCTAAGTTGACAAGTTCCATGTGCCTGTTATTTCACCAGCAACCTTACCCTTCAAAACCGGAACACAGTAATGCTGACATTAGTGCTTGGCGGCAGAAATTGCTAAGGTGGCAGTACTTCACAAGGAGCCCTACTGCTACTAACGTATTTTTTAATTTTTTTTTCGTGATTGTTTAATTCTCGAAATTTATGTATTTTGCATGTCATGAATAGGAAATTTTACTTATTTCTATTTAATTTTACAGTAAACGTCGTTACTGCCCACGAACAAGTTAAATTTCCTTTAACCCGCGTCAACACCATTATTTAACTAAATTCACTATCACCAACATAACAGAGAAAAATCAATGAGGGTAAACCAGATTGTCATAGCGCATGCAAAATTATTAATGAATAAGGGACACGGGTCGTGTAAATGGGTCGTAATGGCAATTAATACAGCACATTATTGCTATTTTCAAGCTTTAGCAATTCAGTTGAATATACTTTGGAAACTAGAACTGGAATTGTTTTGCTTGTGTTTCCTCTAATCAATGCAATGGACAATCGGACCATAATAATAATAATTAACCTTTATAGTCCCACAGCTGAGCACAGCCCTCGTCTAACAATGAATTTTACAAGTTAAATTACGCACATAAATTCCGAAAATCACAGAGGTGGAAGCTCAGATTCGAACCCACCCTCCCCTTGAGAGGCGGTTAGGTCAAACCGTTACCAAACTTACAACTTGGCATTTAATCAGACAATAATCAGAAGAAAAATTTGAATATTTTTTTTATTATTTATTTAGTTCAATCAATATTTCTTTAGAATTATTGTTTTATATTTTTCAATCAAATAAATGAAATTTGAAATTTGTAGTATTTTTAATCTGATGCAAATACCAAAGGTACCGTGCCGTCATACGTAAATAAACAAAGAAATTAATTTTTTTGAACCATAATTAGATAATTTTTTATTGAATTGATATTCAATTATTTTTTGTGAAATTACTCCACTAGTTTGTTATAATTATTAATACAAAGATCGAACACTCAGAAAAAACACTCAGAAAAAATTCAATAAGACTAAGGTATAAGAAGAATAAGGTATAGGAAGAATAAGGTATGCAAGAAGACGTCGGTTCGAATCAGACCGGATCGAAGGAATTTTTTCTGAGTGTTTTTTCTGAGTGTTCGATCTTTGTATTAATAATTATAATTAGATGTTAACATTAAGTGACAGGCGTGACAAAATCACAGTGATTTGTAACTGGAACTATAGTCACGGTGACAGAAATGTTTTTCCCCCATTACTAGTGCAATTTGCGCGGCAATTTTTTGAAATTACATTTAAAACAGTTTTAGGGACGTATATGCAAAAAAAAAAATGTAAAAATAACGTTTCACCTCACTAGCTCTGGGGGCCTACCATAACCTTTCAAAAAACAATCTTATTTCAATGTAAGCTTATTATAATATTACTTCATTCGTACCACAACAAACCTATCAACCAAATAAAATATTATTGCTAAAGCGACTGAAAGAACGAATGATTTCCCAATATTGTCTATTCCTTACTAAAAATAGGAAAGATATAACGCTGTATAATGCCATCTCTTTCTTTTTTGATGTTTCGAATCGTCCTGTCGTAGTATAATGTTAAAGTACTTATGTAATATTATTTACATTCAGAGAATTTTAACTGCCAAAAAAAGAAAAGTATGTAATAATGAAATCTATTAAAATTACGTTGTTTTCAATTATTTTTCCACATGTTCAAAAAGAAAAATAAATAAAACAAGCCGAGTCTTGATTGTCATGTTGTGAATTCGGAATTATAGTCTAGTGTCACAAAGGAGCATATAGATGTCGCTGTTATAATTTTACGAAATAAACATCGCGTATTGTTATTTACAGAGAAATTATTTCCTATGTACTATTAAATAAAAAAATAAACAAAATATTGAAGAGATATACGTAAATAAGTAAGTTCAACTTAACTTTTAATCATTACAAATCAATATTAAGACAACAAAACTGAAAATAATATTGTTTCCATTGCATCCGTGTAACTATTTTAAGATTACTAAATTTGACATAAGAACAATACATAGTACGAACTGAGTGAATGAATAGTCACAAAACTGCCAATAAAACATTATAGTTTTAACATTATAATAAACTTACTTTAACCTTCCAGTGGTCGCACCCTTGCGCCGATCATAGCTGTCGCGTGCGGTCTGTGAGACCGCAACTTAGCGCGTTCAGTTTGAGAAGACAATTGAATATTTTCATGACGTTGTGTAGCACATGATAAAAAAAGTATTTTATCTATTATATATTATATAAATGAAAATATAAAAACACATATAAACATATATTTATTTCTCTCATGAGTATGGGTGTCATTTGTGGTTATATATTTGTGTGTCTATGGCACCCGCGACATGGGGTTTCCCTAGTGCGGGGCTATGTTCAGTGTGTGCGTTATTTATGTAATATAAATCCGTTGGTATATTTTATTCTTATTATTGTTGACATTAAATTGTTAGCCATAACTAATTTTGTTTATTAAATTATTTTGTTATAGTTCAACTATTTTTCTTTCATCTACCATTTTTCTCGCTATAGTGAGGTGAAAAGTTGTATGTTTCTCTCGACAGCAAAGTTGTTTTGCGTCTTTTGCCTTGAAACCATCGCTACACTCAGGATTCTATTTTTCTTGGCCTTTTCGCTCGTTCAAGTAAACACTCGCGTCAAACAACAAGTTAGCAACCATACATAATAAATAACTATTTTCTAGGGTATATACATTATTATTTCTACAACAGTCACAACCGCTCAGGATTATATTATATTACAACTGGTCAAATTAAGTAATAATTGTGTATTTTCCAAATTGTAATATTTAAATTTTCTGTCAATATCTCAAAATTCAATGTAATCGTACTAACATAGTTCTAAGGTTTTCTTTTGTAACTAACACCATTATCTTATGGGCTATGGCCTGAAATAAATGGTTTATTATTATTATTATTATTACTAACATCATAAACAACAAATTTACTTGAAAATAAACTTTAAATTTTTTTGTTGTAATCCAGCACATAGCGAAAAAACATTGTGCGAAAAAGGCATTGTCATACAGCATAAAAACATCTAACGATTAGAGTACCCGTGACGTGAAAATGGGGCGTAATGGCAAATAATACAGTACATTGTAATAAACTTCAATATACTGAAAACATTTACTACCCTGTAAGAAGCTACGAAAAAGGTACAAGGAAAACGGGAAACAGGATTTCTCAATGTCGATATTATAAAAGATGGTGTAAGTTTTCTGCCACACAAATAATATCATAAAATATAAATATGTTCTGCTTATATCATAGTGTCCTTAAGGAGAAGTTTGAATGAATGAATGAAAGAAATGTTCTTTAATGCACTTTATAGATTACAATGGCAGCATGCAAAAGTATATTTTTTCTTCGAATACGGTATATTTTTAGTAGCAGTAAAAGAAAGTGAAAGAATTTGTCCAGAGAAGTACCTATTTCTGCCGCCAAGCAGAAATTAGAGCATTGCTCCATTACGGTTATAAAGGGTAAGGGTGCTGGTAAAATTACAGGCACATGGGACTTGTCAACTTATGCTTCAGGGTGACGGACGCATTGGCAGTGCCCCTCAGATCTTTGTGATTTAAAACACTGAGTGGTACTGCAACTGTTACGGACAGGCGTATCACTTACCAACATGTGGGAGAATTGTTCGTTCCGTCACTTGGTCTCATACAAAAAAAAATTGGAGTAAAACATCTACTGACAAAAAATAAGAAAAAAAACGTCAAGTGCGATCGTGTGTTGGTCTGTTTTAGTGAAACTTCACTCAATGTGCTCCTGATTAACCTCTTGTGTGTGTTCCACTCGCATTAATATATTTGTACATGTCCGTTCATTCTTGACACTTAAAACCTGGCCATTTTAAGGACATCTCCAATCTATAAATATAGAACAATCAAATTTGAACTAATACTCTATGTATGTATCTTCTTGCGGTTTTGGCAGCTGGGTATAATCGTAAGTCTATTGTACAGATTCAAATTTGAATTACATTTGTCCAACTTACATACTTACACGTTCGTAGAGTGGTGAAAGCTCAATAAGACGATGGTTATTTTTCAGTTGTAAGTTAAGTACATTGTCACTGGGTTGTATTACTACAAGGGAAGAAAAATATCATGATAACCGACACGTCGAAGAAAGTTCACAGGCCAGGAAAAACATGTAAAGTCCCCACCCCGTATTGGGCCAACGTGGTGGACTATGGTCCTAAATCCTTTCCTTAGAGAAGACCATTGGAATATCATTGCACTTCAGATTTTTTAACTTTAACCGACTGTAAATATATCTAAACGCTAAAGTATAAAACCCAGCGCGCTATTGGCTGTACGTATCCGTCCAAACATTGGACGACTAACTGAATAATATCGTAATCATTCATTTACAGACACGCGAAATGACCGGCGTCACTCGCACGAACTACGACATACCCTTAACTATCGCATAGAATATGTGTCATATCGCAGAAGGTACATAATGTTGTAATTTATTAGATGATATCCTTTCAAGGACAAATTTGGTATACGCTGTTTTCCGATAGTAAAAGATATTTGTTTTTTTTTTTGCGAGGGAAAGAGGAAATCCTCATGTGTGCCATAGGGCGAGAATAATACAGAAAAAAGAACCTTATTGATAGGACACCGAAAGTGAAAGCTGTTTTGGCATCTAATAAGACACCAGTTTTCTTAGAATTAGTATTATAGAAGAAGGTGCGAAGGAATAAAAAATAGGGGAAGACCTACGTAAAGTGACTTAGATCAAACAAGGGAAAAACTTAATGTGGTGTATCAGGAGCTCAAAGTTTAGGGTGCTAAACAAAGATGCTGGTCGATTATTCCACTGATAATATATCTTATGTAAGAAGTTGAAACTACTCACACTCATTGAGTGTTAGCTATTTTCTGGTATTAGTTTTTTGGAAATATTTTATTATTACTTACTTGAACCGATGAAGACCTGGTGAAGGTTGTAGGAATGTGACAGATGCAAGCAGCACAAAACCGATCGTTGTGGCGGCCTTTGGGGGAAGCCTCAAGTGGACATTTTTCGGCTGAGACGACGATTATAATAATTACTTATCCTGCTGGCTCAGCAATCCAAAACGTGTCTAAACCTCTGAAATGAGTTACTAATGAGATCTATGCAGAACCAATCGAGTTTATTTTATTTCCGATCCTCTCCCATTCTTTCATAAAAGTCGAGCCTCGTCGAGCGAAATCTGTACTCTAAGTCTGCATTACTTTCGCCTATGATATTTGGATGGGTCACGAACCCGATGGACTCTTCAACTGCCATCTCTTTGGCGTGGTCGTAAAATCCTCCTTTAGAGTTTTTCTTAGAGCCACCACGAGTTTGTTCTCTTTTTCTAGGGTTAATATAAATAAATATATTTTATAATATGGATCAGCTCGGGTTGGTCCTAAAGGGTACCGTTCGCGAGTTAACGCGTGTAACTGTCATAGAAATTATTTGGTTTTATGAACATGTCTTCAAAAGGATGTCATGTACGAATTAGGACTTCATAACGCCCTGAAACAGAGTAAATTATCGACATTAATTGCAATTTTGACGGTATTAAATAATTTACTTAGTCACAAAAATGTTTTGTCATAGTTTTTTTACCTGTAATATTTTTGTATTCCAACTTTACAGTTTTCAGTTTCTGTAAATTTTGTATCGCAGCGCAGATAGATTTGTTTGGTAAATGGATTTCCTTTTTTTTTCAAATACTTTTTATTCAGTATTTTTATTGTTTTATATCCCCCGTTGTCCTTAAGCATCGTTGCAGCATGCAACGATTTCGTTAGTAAATGTAACTTTAAAGTAATCATATTCAATTTTGGTAAGAAATCAGACAACCACACTAATAACCTTGATTCATACTAGAGAATACTCTGTATTATGTGTACTATAGCATCGCAATTACGGGGCTATACCTTGAATATCCAAACAGAACCAATTTAGAGAAGTTCGTATTTGAAATTGATCATACCGAGAATGAAACCCTAATCTAGGGTCAACGTCTCTAACGGCAAAACCACCGAGCTCGTCTGTCATTCTAAACGATTGTTTCCTACGTGTTTGTTTGCAGTAGAGATAAAAAAAAAATTATTCGTTCACCAGTTCATACGAAAACAATAAAACCTAGATTTTACACGGTTGTTTTAGTTTAATTTAAAGTAGTATGGTACATAAATACAAAAGTAAAATCATACAATAGTTGTCATAGCAGTGAAAGGGCACTGGCTATATATTGCCTGGATCCCCTGAACATTGAAGCAGTCTGCTTGGTTTTGCGAGCTGATGAACTTAAACTTTTTTAATTGAGCTGGTGTTAAGCGATGATGGTAACCGTTTGTTTAAAAATTGCCTATTCACTGTAGTCTTCAAAAGTCGCAAATAATGTTATCAAGAAACAGCATTAGGAAAGAAGAAGCAAAGCATTTCAGAGCAACTGGGTAGAACATCAATGACAAAAAGTGGAGTTTTCCAGACTATCTGGTCAATCGTAGAAGAATCGGTAAGGAAGGACCTGAATTGTATAGTTTCTGCACACTCTATTAAATATGTCCGATAGAAAAATGAAAAGCTGGTCACTTTTCTGAGATGGCTGTGATTTTGAAATTTCAATACCAGAAACGAGTCATGCCAGTCGACGTCTAATTGGAAAACAAAACTTTTCCAAATGGATTTAGGTCTGCGTGTTCTAGACTGCTCTCAATGTTAATTTCGTTGCTAGGATACTCAAGGTCCAGCTTGAGATCAGATAATTAGTATGGAGGTCTAAAAAACAAAAGCTGACTGCGTTCTAAATACTTCTCAATTCTTCTATTTCCATTTGTTGCTTTGCACACCAGAGAACAATACTGTCTATATCTATAAAAGTATGTGTTAGGATGTAGGCACAATTGATTAAAAACCAATGTCCTCTCTAAGAATTTTATTACGTATATTTTAATCTATGTCGAAACAACATGACTTTACAAGTCGGATTGTAGAGACCGCCTTGACAGGGGCTCTGGAGTCTTGAAACCACTAATCACGTCGCATTAGAGTCCTAAATCCTGATGCCCGGAAGGGGTGGTATATTTATCATTTGATTTGACATAGTGAAAGCTTTTTTATTAAAAGGGGAAAGAAATTTGATGGAGTAGCGTTGAATGCTCTACTTATAAAATTTTTCACAGGACTTGCTTTTCACTTACACTTATATTTACATTTATCAATTTTTAGTCGTTCTATACATTTTGCCTTTGTTTAGGTTCTTGAATAAAAGTAAATTAGTTTTTAATTGAAAAGCTGAACATTATATACACATGCTTTTTTGAAGCTAACTTGCTGTATATTATTGGCTGGATAACCGCTCTCGCGATTCATGCGTCTCTGGAAGCATACCACACCTAGAGGTGCCGGTGATGATTTTATACCGATTTATTGCATATCGAAGTTATAACAGGTAAAAGAACTAATACTAATTGCTATTTCGTTAACTACTCTAGCAAACCATAAAGTTTTTAATGTCTGGGTCTGTCATTTAAAAAAAATAAACAACTTTAAAAATACGTCACGACAATCGTGTGTGTTATTGTTTGGGCTGGTGATGTCGGTGTTTATTTATTGAAAACATACCGTAAGATGCGTTTTTTAAGTTTACGCTGAATATAAATGTTTATAAACTATACTTTAAGGAGTAATTTCATGGTAAACATTAGAACCACGCAAACGGAATATTATCATATTTACCCCAAGTACACCAAAATTTTCATTAGTGCTTTTTAAGTGCAGGATTTGCGGTGTATTACTGCATTTTATTTGAGATGTTTTTGTTGTAGTACGGAGGGTATTTATTTAGTAATGCAGAATAATAATTTTTATTTTTTAAAACTTGTATTTAAACTGAATCCTTTTCTAATTTGCGAAACCAAATAGCCGCCATTTTGCGGTAGGATGAGCGCATCGCGTGAGATAACGAACTGACTGACTCATAGTGACATATTATATAGTTTGTGTTATTTTGTTAATCTGATTACATTACTTGTTGTGACAAATTTGACCAGACTATGTAACAAAAATTCACTACAATGTGAACTCTCTTCTTTTTCTATTTCGCTAATTCTTTGAAAAAGTTTAATAGATCTTCTTCATAAGGCAACGATGTCATACACTATAGTATTTGTCCAGAACTCAACTGTCAACTGTGGGTCAACTTTTGAATTCCACCGCACAAACAGTCCAAGTTAGAACCATCCAAAAATCCCCACCTGAACAAATTGTCCTTACTCCGGTCAACCTAAGTCCGAAAGTCTATTCGACTCAGTCACTGTTGCATTGTGTGTTGTGTGTGTGCACAAGTGATTATACACAGGATGTCGCGTGTCAATAGCCATTTTGGTTCTTTCACAAGCGATCTTATATTATAAAGTTTAGTGAATAAAAAGTAATGTGTGTTGTGCAATTGACTATATAGCTTCACTATATAGCCACAAACGGACTTAGTTAACCCAATGTTTTAAAACAATCTCAACAATCACTTAATGACACAAAATAAAAGTACAAGCAAAAATAAAAATTGAAGAGGTTTAAATTCAGAACGCTTCCGAACATAAACTTTTTCGTTTTAATTAAAAAAAAACTAATGTTTTATAGGTCAACTGTTTTTCTTTCATTTACCATTTTCTTTGCTATAGTAAAGTGAAAAGTTGCGAATTTTGCTCGGCAGCAAAGTTGTTTAGCGTCTCGTGAATTGAAACCATCGCTACGCTCAGGAATCTATTTTTCAATCTTAGCTTCCTTCGCTTGCTCGGGTTTCAATACAAGCAGTCCCTTCAAACAACAACTCTGTAGCCTTGCATAACAAATGACTATTGTTTATACATTAGTTTGTAACACACAATGCCATCTATCGACACGCCTATGCGTTAAAGTTTCGAAAATTATATTAGATCATGATCGATATTTGAATAAAACAAGGAAAAAAAGACTTCTCATATTTCATATTGGAGAGAAATTAATTCATATCCACGGCCATTTCCATAATGTGAAAGAATTCGTCGAGGGTAGTACTGCACAGCTTACCTATTTCTGCCGCCAAGCAGTAATGTCAGCATTACTGTGTTCCGATTTCGAAGGGTGCTGGTGAAATTACAGGCACATGGGACTTGTTAACTTATGTCTCAGGGTGACGGACGCAGTGGTAGCGCCCCTCAGACCTTTGCAATTTAAAGCTCTGGGTGCAATTTAACGCACTGTAACTGTTATGGACAGGCGTATAGCTTACCATCACGCGCACGACTTGTTCGCCCCGTCACTTGATGTTAAATATAAAAAAATCTAGATATAAGACGGAATATTGACCTTTTTCAGAGTGTAGTGTGGAGATAAGCAGTCCTTTGGAGTTATTGGTTTATGTAACTAAACCTTTAAGGCCGGCGCAGAGTGACGTCGCGGCATGGCACGGCACGGCAAAGGATTTTATTTTTGATCAAGTTATTTTTATCCTTGTTTCATCGAGGTTAGAATTCATATTACTTTATTTCGATACAATTATACCGCGGCACGTCGTGGCATGCCGCGGCATGCCGCAGGACGCCGCGGTATGCCGCGGCACATCGTGGCATGCCGTTTCATTCCACAGACGTCCCGCAAGTCACGTCGGTCACCGAATTATGACAATTAAACTAATTGAAATAAGGTTTGAAACTGGTGCGGCGGCGATTTCGGCGAATGGCGCGCAGCGAATGTGCCGCGGCATGCCGCGACGCGCTTCGACATGCCGCGGCATGCCGTGCCGTGCCGCGACGTCACTCTGCGCCGGCCTTTAAAGCTTTCTATAGAGAAGGAACCCGCAAATGAAATAACAAATAGTTAGACTGTTACACTTTCAAATCAGGAATTAATGACACTCTTCTATTACACTTTAGAGAGACATTATTAAATTCATCAAAACACCAAAGAAGCATCATATTAAAAAATATGTGACCAGTGAATACATTTTATATTATATGAAAAAATAACTTAACCGTGAAATGTAGACGGACACTGCAATTCGTCAAAGTTTTACAGTTCTTTTTTTAACCGACTTCAAAAAAAGGAGGAGGTTCTCAATTCGACTGTATGTTATTTTTTGTATGTATGTTACGCGATAACTCCGGTATTTGTGAACCGATTTTCATGGTTCTTTTTTGTTGGAAAATGAGTACCTGAGTGGTCCCATTTAATTGTGAAGAAAATCATTCGACTTTTATTATCTCCTGTGTAGGGGATGAATCCGGGTTTGCGCACTTTCCGGTAACCAATTTCAATAAAACTTGGTAATTATATGTAATTCCACGTACTTTTGAGGTCGGTTGTTTTAGTATTCTGTACTGAGATTATTCACAAACAAATTTACAAAGCAAACATTTAAAAAAGCTCTCTAAAACAAAATAAAACAAAAATGGTTGCTACAATCCGTACGTTGTAATCTACTCGTATTACATTGTCGATTGTTTTTTGTTTGTTTGGAAGTTTTCAGAACACAAAAGAGTTGTTTCCCTTTTTTTGAGGTAAATATTTGTCAGCGTTTACGGCACGAGGTTTTCAATGAAAGTTTAAAATATTTTATATTACGTTACTGCGTGCTATGCGTATGGTGGAAAATAAAAAGATCACAGGGGTACTGCCATTGTGCCTGTTACTCTGAGACACAAAGTAGACAAGTCCCATGTGTCTGTAGTTCCCCCAGCAACCTTACACTTGAAAACGGCGGCAGCAATAGGTATGGTGACTCTTTCTTAGGAAGCTCTATCATGTGATAGTCTAGACAGTAATGATACCATAATGATCGCCTTGCCAGGATATTATCACTCGTCTAATCTTATAACAATCACCCGCACACGCATACGCACACCCCCTCACATAATTACAACAATCACCCACCGACGTATATAATACTAACCATACTAAAACTGTGCAAACAATATTTTTATGTTTTTTTATGCTTTGTAAACTTTGGTATAAATAGATAATTTAGTTACCGCAATTGTCAATGTACAAGTATAGGAATGAAACTATTTTTCCGGATTTAAATCGCGTATATTTGTTTTTTCAAACAAACCGACGTTTCGGGCCCTTTACAGGTCCCATGGTCACGGTTGAGTCAACCGTGAATATGAATATATGTATAACAATCGCGAAAACCTAAGAACTCGAATGTACAAGTACATAATTCCAAGTTGCAAATTTGTATTTTCCAAAAGGTGGAGTCCTGGTGACCTGAAATACAGAACTTACCCTAGTTTAGGCACCAGTCTCCCATAGTATCACGGTCCGTGTATGTTGGTCATTGGCTAACTGTATGAGCCATTCTCAAAAACGGACTTAAAATAATAAAAAAAAACAATGTTTTCTGATATGATTCAAAGTAGTCTCAAATGAAAGGTATTGTGTCCTACAATATATTCTACTTAACAATCTAGCTATTATCACTGTAGTTTTCATGAAAAAAAGAAAAAAGGAAAAACGCCTCCACGGAGTGACACAAATTCATGGAAATTGTAAATAGGAATTGACTAAGTAATACAAGTATATCGTTTTTTAATACTTATGCACAAAAAACATTGCAGAAATGAGAATGGTCCGTATGGCCACCCTAAGGATGACCATTGAAGCAGCTACTGTCGACTACTTAAAGCTGCGACCACATAGTAAACTACAGTCTTCTATGTATACACCTACCTACATGAAACCGCACAAGCAGTTACGACTGCTTTGGGCGGTTTAGCAGTCGCCAGGCATACACTGACTGCTCTCGCGCAGTTACCTCCGCCAGCGTTCTTCATTCCACGTCTCGCGCGCATTTTCGCAGCAGCAAATTCTACGCCGCCGCCGTCGTCGTCTGAACAAAAGTAGCATTAGTAGTGCTTTTTCCTCAAAATCCATGTTGCGTCTGATTTGAACGACATTGGAATTGTCACTTGTTGAGCAGTTGATACCAACTGCAGCTGTTGGTATCAACTGCTCCAACTGCAGCGACTCCTGCAGCCTCAAGCTTGACTATGACTACAAGAGCGGTCCGTGTATGTTGATCATTGGCTAACTGCTCGTGCAGGCTGTGTATGGCCACTCTTGTTGCCATGGCAAAATACGCCCTATTTGTTTAGCTTTTACATTTTAACTTCAATGACCGTCCCAGACACGCAGGCAAGCCTGGCTTGAATTTGATGTACGCGGCCGCCCGCGCGGTTGTATTATTCGGAGGAATTTATATGTTGTTGTCTAGTAAATAGAATTTAGATTCGCCATTAATGTACGTGAAGGCATGGTAACTGGGCGCTAAAAATACCTATATTTGTGTCAAAATTGAAAATGACTCTTCGTCTTACCTTACGACCCAGCGAACTACAATGGGAAAGATGCTAAAATGTTCGTTAAAATGTATATAATTACATGCTCCAGTCCAAGTCAGTATGCTCTAAGTTTTGTATGGAAAAAGTATTATTCTAGAAAACCTATAGTCTATGAAATACATAGCGCTAATTTTGTAATTTTTGTTGTAATATACACTGAGCGTGATCGTAGAAACACTTGTGACGTGTGTCCTCCATACACCGTCATCTCACCTCTGTGTATCGCCTCTCTCCGCTTGTATCTTATCATTTTTTTTTATTTTACATGTATTTAAATTTTCAATTTGAATTGTTCCATCTTCCTTCACTTTCTCATTTTGTTTTCGTACCACGGTCACTCGACCGCCACAACAGTCGGAGCTGTTAATAAGCTAATCATGTGTAACAATTTATAAGTCTACAGCCATGTATCTATTTCTGTAATTCAGTTTCTCGGCCCATTTAGGGGTAAGTGCCTTAATAATAAAGTGTAGGGAGTGTTTTATACTGTTATACCTGTTTTTTTACATTTACCTTTATATTGTTACAGCCTTTCTTTAAACTTTACTTCTTCAATAAATTTTGTGGACCGGAAGTTTCCCATTTCATTGCCGTGAACCTGTTCACGGCTAGTTAGGGTTACAACCCTTTCACACTATTGCCTAACACTATAGTCTAGTCAAATAATCTAGCCCAAACGTCATGTCCATAACAAATTATAACAAACTGCCTGATGTAATGAAAAACGAAACCATTGATAGAATATTAAAAAAAGAATTATTTATTTATTTTATTTATTTATTTATTTATTTAGTTCATACAATTACACAGACAGTATATTACTAAGGCACTGTGAAATTCAATAAATCATATAATAA
>NW_020653852.1:21271577-21272880 GCF_003589595.1 Hyposmocoma kahamanoa | reverse complement strand
ACGAGACCATATCTCCTAGAGGCGAGCACAAGCGGCAAAAGGTTGAGAGGCCCGCTCAGCAACGCACCTACGCCGAGGCCACCAGGCCCGAACTCATGGCTGTAATTACTTCAGCCAAAACTGGCTACATACGAAGCCCCGATGCCGACATGGTTCAGGTGGCCCTATGTCAGCGCCTCACGCAAGGAACGGAGGAGTGCAGCGAGGAGGACGTCGGCCCACAGTTTCGTGGTAAACCTGTCTACAGTGACGGGTCCCTGAAACTGTGGTGTTAGGACACAGCCACCTTCCAGTGGCTAGAGGATGCTATTAGCACCATCAGGCTGCCATCCGGGGAGCCCCTCTCATAGAAAAATGGGGTGGAGGCTCCCCGGAGGGTGGTCTGTGGACTACTCATCCCTGGTCACTGGGAGGATGCGCGTCGAATCGGCCGCATCCTCAAGTGGCAAAACCCGTGGGCGGAGGCACACCGCTGGGTTGTTCACAGGCTGCAGCAGCATAGTGGCAACTCCTTTGTAGTGGTGAGCCTCCCAGAAGAGCTCGTCCCCGCTATCCTGGGGCATGGCCGGCGCCTAACCTTCCAGTTGGGCACGGTCTACCTCAGGTTTAGATCAAAGAGGGGCCTGTACACAGATGTGCCACCCGAGAAGACGGGCACAACAACGACGCGGATGGACGTCTCCCCGGAGCCCTCCACCTCCTCCAATATTCCCGGAGAAGGTGAAGGGCCCTCCTCGACCCCCGTCTCTGCGGACGCCGCTGTCAAACCGGTGGCGACCAGCAGTGACGACGAGTGCGTGTTGGGGATGGGAGACATCCGACTGAGCGAGGACGTGGACGAGGAGCTGCTATCATCTGATGGCGGTTTCCCCCTCGCTCAGTAAACTTCACATCGTCCAGAGCAACCTCCACCACAGCCAGGCCGCAACGGTTCAGCTCCGGAAATGGTTGGAGGCCAACAACACAGCCATGGCACTAATCCAGGAACCGTGGATTAGTGCCCATGGCCAAATAAATGGACTCTCACATCTGAGAGGTAAGCTACTATCGACTACCATCTCAGATAAACCTAGAACTTGCATATATTACTCCAATAACTTACATGTACAGCCACTAACTGAATTCTGTTCCAGAGACCTGTGTGCCGTAAAGCTTTTAGCAGACGCGGCCACGGGTCTGCCTGAAGTGGTGCTCGCCTCTGTCTATATGGCGGAGACTGATGTGCCACCACCACAGGAAATGGTTCAGCTAATCAACTACTGCGAGCAGAACGGCCAGAATATCATCGTGGCTACTGACTCCA
>NW_020653852.1:21241834-21271477 GCF_003589595.1 Hyposmocoma kahamanoa | reverse complement strand
ATAGACCTAACCCTAGCGTCAGAAGGAGCAGTGGACCTTATCCACAACTGGCACGTGTCCGAAGAAGCATCTTTCTCGGACCACAGATGGATAAGATTCAGCTTAGAAACAACTATTAAAGAACAACAACCGAAACGGAATCCCAGAAAAACCGACCGTAAACTATACGCGGACAAACTACACCAGAACCTGGGAGAACCGGGAGCACCGGGAAGACTACTGGGCACAGCACAGATAGAAACACAGGTTAAAGAACTAACATCAAACATATTGAACAGCTATAACTCCGCATGCCCACTGAGTGACGCAGCCCCGCGACAAGGTCGACACTGGTGGGGACCTGAGCTTGAGAGGCTACGAAGAAGGGTAAGGAGACACTTCAATAGAGCAATGAACACATGCGCGGATGAGGACTGGGAAAACTACAAGACGGCCAAATCCAAACTAAAAAAGCGCATACGGTTCAGGAGCACCGCGTCATGGCGAGGCTACTGCGGGAACATCACGTCTTGCGCACAAGCAAACAGAATAAGGAAAATCCTAGGCAACTCAAATTCAACTGAGCTAGGTTCAATACGCAAAATAGATAACACATACACAACTTCCCCTGCGGAAACGGAAAGAACCCTACTGGAAGTACATTTCCCAGGATGTAGGTTCGTCCAAGACGACAGGTGTGTAGAAATGAACTACACCACATCGATCCATAACTGGCGATACGCAGAACAAGTAGTGACATACGAAAAGACAAAATGGGCAGTAAACACATTTGAACCATACAAAGCTCCGGGCCAAGATGGAGTATTCCCTGCACTCCTACAATGGGGCGGGGACACACTGGTCCAGCACCTGGTCAGCATCTTTCGGGCCTGTCTAGCATTCAGCTATGTGCCCCACAGCTGGCGAGAGGTAAAAGTCATATTTATACCGAAACCAGGAAAACCCGATTACACTGACGCGAAGTCCTTCAGACCAATCAGCCTCACATCGTTCTTCTTGAAGACTTTAGAAAGGATATGTGACAGAGAACTGAGGGATGGAGCGCTTAAGAACATTCCATTACACGGTAACCAACATGCATACAGCCAAGACAAATCCACTGAATCGGCCCTACATGCCGTTGTGGGCAAGATAGAAGTGGCCCTTAAAGACAAAGCAATCTGCCTAGGCACCTTTATAGATATTGAAGGAGCCTTCGATAAAACCAACTTCTCCAGCATACAATCAGCAATGAAAAGACACAAAGTAGACGAAGTGCTAATTAGCTGGATTAGCAACATGCTGAAACAAAGAACAATAAAAACAACAGCAAATGAGACCCCATGGGCCATAGTAGCGAAGGGGTGCCCTCAAGGAGGGGTATTGTCGCCTCTGCTGTGGAACATGGTCGTAAATGACCTTATCATTAAACTCAACAAAGAACATTTCTATACAATAGGATATGCTGATGACATAGCTATACTGGTAACAGGAAACTATGCCAATACACTCTGCGACATTACACAAGCGGCTCTCCGAATTGTGGAAAGATGGTGCAGAGCATATGAACTATCGGTAAATCCAACAAAGACGGAACTAGTAATGTTTACCAACAAACGACTACTAGGTAACTACCGATTACCCAAACTCTTCTGCACAGAACTACAGATATCAACCGAAGTCAAGTACTTGGGAGTAATACTGGACAACAAGTTGAACTGGAACAAACATCTGGACAACAAAATTAAAAAAGCTACTATCACCTTCTGGCAGTGCCATAGAATGGTGTGTAAACAATGGGGACTATCACCCAAGATAACACTATGGCTCTACACTGCGGTGACAAGACCCATGATCAGTTACGGCGCGATAGCATGGTGGCCACGAACCAAGCTGACGACCCCAACCGACAAGCTGGACAAATTCCAAAGACTCGCTTGCATGGCGACGACCGGCTGCATGAGGACGACCCCAACTGCGGCCCTCGAAGCGCTGCTGGACCTTCGACCCCTCCCACTGTTCATCAGACAGGAAGCGGCGTCAACAGCAGTGCGTCTAAACAGAGCCGGCCTCTGGAAGCACATGAGGACCCCACATACAGAAATCCTTTACAAGATTGTCAATGAGGAACCGCTACTGGAGGCGGTTGTGGATAGGATCCCAAAACAATACATTTTTGACAAGAAATACAAGATACAATTATTTGAAGATCCCAACGAAGGACTAAACCCCAGAGAGGTCCGAGTCTTCACAGATGGATCTAAAACAAACTCAGGAACAGGTACTGGGGTATTCTCAGAAGACCTCAATATCAGGATATCAGCACCGCTTGGTGACCACAACACAGTATTCCAGGCTGAATGCATGGGCATCAAGTTGGCGGCAGAAGCAATCATAGCGAGAAGAGTAAAGAACTACTCCATTCGAATACTCTCTGACAGTATGTCAGTACTTCAAGCACTGAATAGCTATGACATAAACTCAGGGCTCATTTACGAATGCCATCAAGCACTCATGGAGGTATGTATACAAAACCACGTAACTCTTCAGTGGATTAAAGGACACAGCGGCTCACGTGGCAATGACGCAGCAGATGAACTAGCCAGGAAAGGGTCGGAGACGGGCGCTGTAGGACCAGAACCGATAGTGTCCCTCCCCTGCCAATGGTCCAGAACAACTATACACAAAGGTACAAAATCTTTACATAATAATACATGGACCACCCTTACGGTTTGTAGACAGGCGAGGGAAGCACTCCCAACGCTCAACGCCAGTCTATCTCGAATACTAATTAAACTTAAAAGGCAAGAGCTTCGCACTCTAACTGCCGCGCTAACGGGTCATGGTCCATACAATAAACACCTTTTCAATTTAGGTATCACAGACAGCCCTCTATGCAGAGCGTGCATGGAGGGGGAGGAAACGGCTGCGCACATCCTACTTCAGTGCTCCGGCGTGGCCAACTACAGGGCAAAATACCTTGGAGTGCCAAGGTCGCTCCCCGAAGTCTTCAGCAAACCAAGGAGGCTGCTGAGATTCCTGGAGGAGCTTGGGTGGCACGAGTAGGACCCTGCACCCACCACACGCAAAATAGGCGCTTTGTCGTCGAGTTGCGGATATCAGCCCGTTGCACCAAGTACCAAGTACCAAGTACCACCCACCGACATATATAATACTAACCATACTAAAACTGTGCAAACAATATTTTTATGTTTTTTTATGCTTTGTAAACTTTGGTATAAATAGATAATTTAGTTACCGCAATTGTCAATGTACAAGTATAGGAATGAAACTATTTTTCCGGATTTAAATCGCGTATATTTGTTTTTTCAAACAAACCGACGTTTCGGGCCCTTTACAGGTCCCATGGTCACGGTTGAGTCAACCGTGAATATGAATATATGTATAACAATCGCGAAAACCTAAGAACTCGAATGTACAAGTACATAATTCCAAGTTGCAAATTTGTATTTTCCAAAAGGTGGAGTCCTGGTGACCTGAAATACAGAACTTACCCTAGTTTAGGCACCAGTCTCCCATAGTATTACGGTCCGTGTATGTTGGTCATTGGCTAGCTGTATGGGCCATTCTCAAAAACGGACTTAAAATAATAAAAAAAACCAATGTTTTCTGATATGATTCAAAGTAGTCTCAAATGAAAGGTATTGTGTCCTACAATATATTCTACTTAAGAATCTAGCTATTATCACTGTAGTTTTCATGAAAAAAAGAAAAAAGAAGAAACGCCTCCACGGAGTGACACAAATTCATGGAAATTGTAAATAGGAATTGACTAAGTAATACAAGTATATCGTTTTTTAATACATATGCACAAAAAACATTGCAGAAATGAGAATGGTCCGTATGGCCACCCTAAGGACGACCATACACGGGCACCTTGAAGCAGCTAGTGTCGACTACTTAAAGCTGGGATCGCATAGTAAACTACAGTCTTCTATGTATACACATACATGAAACCGCACAAGCAGTTACGACTGCTTCGGGCGGTTTAGCAGTCGCCAGGCATACACTGACTGCTCTCGCGCAGTTACCTCCGCCAGCGTTCTTCATTTCACGTCTCGCGCGCATTTTCGCAGCAGCAAATTCTACGCCGCCACCATCGTCGCCTGAACAAAAGTAGCATTAGTAATTCTTTTTCCTTGAAATCCATGTTGCGTCTGATTTGAACGACGACATTGGAATTGTGACTTGTTGAGCAGTTGATACCAACTGCAGCAGTTGATATCAACTGCTCCAACTGCAGCGACTCCTGCAGCCCCAAGCTTGACTATGGGTCGTATTCTAGAACTCTACTCAATGCTCAAGTCAGGATTGCACTGGAAACACAAGCACTGGAAATACTGCCCTAATGGCAGGGACTTGAGTATGATTTCGAGTGCTTTAAACCATACTCAAATCCTGACTTGAGCATTGAGTAGAGTTCTAGAATACGACCCTGAGTCTCTTTGAAGAGCGGTCCGTGTATGTTGATCATTGGCTAACTGCTCGAGCAGGCTGTGTATGGCCACTCTTGCTGTCATGGCAAAATACGCCCTATTTGTTAAGCTTTTAAATTTTAACTTCAATGACCGTCCCGGACACGCAGGCAAGCCTGGCTTGAATTTGATGTACGCGGCCACCCGCGCGGTTGTATTATTCGGAGGAATTTATATGTTGTTGCCTAGTAAATATAATTCAGATTCGCTATTAATGTACGTGAAGGCATGGTAACTGGGCGCTAAAAATACCTATATTTGTGTCAAAATTGAAAATGACTCTTCGTCTTACCTAACGACCCACAGAACCACAATGGGAAAGATGCTAAAATGTTCATTAAAATGTATATAATTACATGCTCCAGTCCAAGTAAGTGTGCTCTAAGTTTTGTATGGAAAAAGTATTATTCTAGAAAACCTATAGTCTATGAAATACATAGCGCTAATTTTGTAATTTTCGTTATAGTATACACTGAGCGTGATCGTAGAAACACTTGTGACGTGTGTCCTCCGTACACCGTCATCTCACCTCTGTGTATCGCCTCTCTCCGCTTGTATCTTATCATTTTTTTTATTTTACATTTATTTAAATTTTAACTTTGAATTGTTCCATCTTCCTTCACTTTCTCATTTTGTTTTCGTACCACGGTCACTCCCAGCTCGACCGCCACAACAGTCGGAGCTGTTAATAAGCTAATCATGTGTAACAATTTATAAGTCTACAGCCATGTATCTATTTCTGTAATTCAGTTTCTCGGCCCATTTAGGGGTAAGTGCCTTAATAATAAAGTGTAGGGAGTGTTTTATACTGTTATACCTGTTTTTTTACATTTAGCTTTATATTGTTACAGCCTTTCTTTAAACTTTACTTCTTTAATAAATTTTGTGGACCGGAAGTTTCCCATTTCATTGCCGTGAACCTGTTCACGGCTAGTTAGGGTTACAACCCTTCACACTATTGCCTAACACTATAGTTTAGTCAAATAATCTAGCCCAAACGCCATGTCCATAACAAATTATAACAAACTACCTGATGTAATGAAAAACGAAACCATTGATAGAATATTAAAAAAAGAATTAAAAGACTTATTAATAAATAAATGTTATTATGATACTAATGACTTTGTGATTGGAACCTTTTAGTAAAAATGTACATTTGAAAACATCCTGTTAATTATCTTCCCTTCTGCTTTGTTTGTCCGAGAGGTTCTACGATGTAATCTTTCTACTAAGTAACACCTAGTATACCATTGTTTACTAGGTGTTACTTAGTAGATTATTATTATTGAATATAGGATGTTGCTTATTACACGAGGACTTAGAAGGTCAAAGTACAGTCAAGAGCACATCGAGCTACACACTTTTGTTCAAATAATCGACGTTTTTTCACGCCGGACCAGTTATGCCTGCTGTACAAAACAGAGGTCCGGTCTTGCGTTGAGTATTGTTCGAACATGTGGGACGGCTCCGCCAAGGACCTACTCGATGCCTTGGATAAATTACAGCGTCGTGCTACTCGAATTATAGGCGACGAAGATGTCTCATCACGCCTTGAACCTCTGCAACTGCGTAGAGATGTTGCATCGCTTAGCGCCTTTTACCGCATGTACCATGGTGAGTGCTCTGAAGAACTGTTCAACCTCATCCCCCTTCCCCGTTCCTGCTCAGAAGCACGCGTGCTGGCCTTCGTAGTCACCGTTTCACTACCTGCCGCATTCCATCGCGCACTAAAAGGTTCGGTGGCTCCATTCTCTGCCGCACGGTCGACAAATGGAACTCCCTACCGGCACATGTCTTCCCTCCCTCTTACAATATGGGGTCCTTCAAACGAGGCGTGAAGAGGCATATTGTAGGATACCACTTTCCACTTAACATCAGGTGGAGTGGAGTCATTTGCCTGTCATGTATAAAAAAAAATAAAAAAATAAAAAATAATCACCTCCAACGCAACGAATGTGGAGATCGTAAAAATGTTGAACAATAGCATTAGGTACATGTAAAAATGAAACAATCAATATCGACGATCAATAACTTTATTTAATTTCTTAAATAACATCTTACAATTATTTTTTTTTACTATTTACACAACCGTATCCCAATTATTTTTTTAAACTATTCGAAACAAATTTATTTATTTACGTAAATATTACAACTTATTCAAAATCTTAATAATATTACATTAATTTAATATAATTACAAATTACAACTATTACATTTTATACTTTTTAAGTATTAACTTTTTATTAATCAAAGGTTAACGCATAATAATTTATAAATTCTAAATTTCATTTCGTTACATATAATATATAAATGCACAAAAACAATTGTAATTAATGTAACCTTTCGTTTTATTTAATTTATTATTTACAAACTTAATGTTCATAGTGTTTACGAATGTTAATTTTATATTTGTAATAATAAATTTTTTTTATGAAATAATTATTTAAATGTTCCGTGACAGTGATCGCTTAGTTAAGAAAATGTTTACCTTCCATATAAAAGCTTCGGATTCGAGTTTCAGCCTAGATGTGGCTCATAAGTAAGGAACACTAGAACAATGGTGAATGTATGAATAACAAGTCGTCGAAGGCGTGTGGAGTTGTTGTGTTCTTAGGCTTTCGCGATTGTTGTAGAAGGTGCTACGTGAAACAATGATTTCGGATCTAAATTAGGGATATTTATAATTATATTTTTATTTTCAAGTGCGGAGTTCTCATTCACATGGAGCCAGCGCTGCGGAAAATGGCCTAATCTATGGATATTGGGGTGACTTGTCAAACCAACTACCTCTGTTGAAAAAGCTGAATTTGCTCCCACTTCCATGCATTTACATAAAGCCTCATTTGTAAAGCTGTATCCAGAATTGTTTTAAGACATGAAAATAAATGAGTAATATATAATAATAATGTTTTATTTTTTTCACAAAATACAAACGACAAATAATGAGTAAACATCTTACAACATCTAAACATTAACACATAAACATTTTATTAATTTCAGGACAATACTATAGCACACATTGTTATGTATAATTTTTGCTTTGTATATACTATGTAATGTATATAACAAAGCGAAAATTATTATTATAATTATTGTGTGAGAGAAAATAGATGATATAGAAATTAGAATATTCATCTACACAATATAAAAACATGTTATAGTAACAAAAAAATCGAGATAATTTTTCTATGTGAGGGGTGTAAGCATGCGTGGCTGCGTGTGACGTTAGTTGGAATCCGGCCTGATCGAAGGATTTTTTTCTAAGTGCTCCATCTTTGTTATTAATAATTGCAATTTAACAATATATACATTTCTATATAAAATTAATATTTTTTTTAAATGGTAGGTGAAAACCAGATGCACGTCAAAGACACGTGTGACCCTAGGACGCTACAGTAGCAAAATCGTTAGGGACACCGTGTGTTTCTAGAACGCGTTACGGGTTAAGTAATTGCTACAAATTATTGTCTCAAAAAATAACATCGTAGTTGTGTTTAGAAAGGTACTTACGCATTTATATACTTTAGCTATTTAAAAAATAAACATGAGATAGCCTACATTTTGATATGTCTAGAAAATAAACAGTAAAAAGGAAACTTTATACCATTGATGACGAAATGGGTATGTCCATACTAAGAAGTCGTCCATACTTTAGGTAAGTTAACTCCCTCAATTCCTGTCACTGTTCATAAGGGTACCCACTATCTACTAGAGCTGTTACGAAAAACGTAATTTTGACATATTCGCAACCCAAAGAAATACCATTGTTTCTTGAAATTCAGCTCTCCATTTTGGTAGATAATAATGTGCCAATCAATCACACCTGTCACCTGGTCTCAAAGTAGGAGATTCCCTGTACTATGAGTATGAGAGCAGAACCAATTTAGAAAAGATCATTTCCTAAATTGATCCTACCAGGAGGTCGTCCAGTGTCCACATTGTAAACCATTGGGTCGCATAATGGATCTTTATGAATGACTGGCGCATGTGGTGCAAACGCTGCTAAACTAATTCCCTATGGAGTCTTTTGCTACGCCATTTACATACAGAGTTTCAACTTTGTATTTATAATTCGTAGCAAAATAATATTACAAAGTTTCCGATAGCCTGGGAGCAGTAACTTAGGGCATAAAGTTATACAACGTACCCCCTACAAAGTTTGCAGATGATCGTCCTCGAGGGATCATATTGTTTGCTTTGGTAAAACAAAAATATATTTTATTATATTGAATATCATGATGTTTCTGTTACTAAGGCGATAACTGAGTGAAGTCTAAGGACTGGATGCACGAACGTCGGGCGTCCAGCGACGTGATGGTCGGACGACATCGCAGGAATTACGGGGCGAACCAGCAGGTCAATTCAGAACCTTACGATCACTCTGTTGTCGACCGATTCGAATAGATATCGTATCACAATTACCGAATCGAACGTCAAACTGTCGATTACTCGAACTTCGCGACCGGCAAAGGCTACAAACGTTATCGAATGAAAATTACCTAACGACCTTAATATATATATATATATATATATATATATATATATAATCAGGCTGTATATGACGATGATTTACCACCACGATATTAATTAATTTTTTTATAAAAGTACTCCTTGGTATAACCAAGAGCTGAGTGACGAAAAATTTTCATAGGTTTCTCATAGGTGGTGCTACGGTAGAAGAGCCGTTAAAACCAAATATAAAGATCTGTAACAGCCGTTCGTAGCTCAGTAGAGAATGCTATAATCCTGGTTTGGCTAGAGTACTGGTGCGAGTCCAGCCGGAATGAAGGATTTATTTATTGGTATCCGATCTTTGTATTAATAATTATAACAAAGATTTCATTTTAGATTTTGTTCTACTGTAATGTACGATGTGCATTTTTATTAATACATTATAGCAGCGCAGTAATTTCCGGCTGTTGTTGCAACAACAGACCTTAATATCGGGGATAACACTGGCCCTCGAGAATTACTCATTTTTGCCCATTTGCTGACTAGAGCAGTGAGAGAATAGTCGCTTCTAAATTAAGAGGTCTATAGTTTGAATCCCTGTGGTAGTATGTGATGAAACCTTATGTATCCAACATCACAACGCTTTGGAAAACATGTGAAGTCCCCAACCGATATTGGAACAGAGTAGCAGGTTGACCTAAACTTTAGAAGAGATTCGTTGCCAGACAACCTGCTCTCAAACTTACGGAATACCCTGGGCTATGAATACCGAATTGGAACCAATTTAGAAAAGTTAATTTCCCAAATTGGTCCTACCGGGAATAGAACCCAGGTCGTCAAAATTGTTTGACAGAAACCACCTTAATAAATACCTCAAATTATATTTCTTATATATCACATGAGCTGCTAAATAGCAGTTGAAAAGCCGTTTCGATGCAATGTGCTGTTTGTGCGACTAAACCCTTAGCTTATAGGTACTATTAAAGTTGAAAGTTAATACCACATTGTGACCTATCCGGTGTTCCACAAAACCAAGCTCTATTTTTATCACCACAGATAAAAAACACGGATAACCCTAACAACGCCTTTTTATAGCTCCCGACACCTTGACCCCTTACATTGCGATCGTACAACCACAATAATTCTAATGTTTATGTGTTTTCACACTCCTTTATTGATATTTATGATGCTACGTAACTATATTTGGAAACGGTCAAAGTTCGCCAGTTTGTCAATGGTAGATGGCATCGTTTGTCATTGTGAAAACTTTGAGAGAAGTTGGTTTCTTTTATTTTTTTCGGTTTATCTTGTGCGATAGTACGGAGATGCTCATCTTTCTCAGGATATCTTATAAAGCGAATAAGTGATAAATCATTCTGGCCCAAAAACCGCTCCCTGAAGTACACTTGCTTGTTTTCAGTTACAAACAGTACTGATTTATTCCCGAGGTTGTCATAGATAGCGATTGAAGAATAAGTCTGAATAACCGGAAGCATCATCTTTCTGTGAATTACATTGCGGTTTGATTGCAATGACCATCTATTCTGCCATTATTGGCATTTATGGCCAATTCATAAATTTGTGCATCAGTGCATCATTCATTAGAGGCTGACCATCCACACTTCCGACTGTACTCAGGATACCTAACCTAATCCACAGGCTGATTTGGGGTCAGGACTTGAACTTATAACATCCCTGTACTTGCACAAGTTATAGTACCCTTCCCATATAATTAAGAGGTTGATTGGGAATGTCACTATAAACAAAATTTATGTACAAAGTTACGGGATTGTACTCAGGTTCTTAGAATTTTCTGTTGCAAACTGGTCCCATAAGCGATCTTGCCGATGTCGTTCAACATAACGTATCCATGGATTGCTTTTTAATATCAGGCTCGTAGGACCAATATTAGGGTCCTGTTGAGACGTGAAATAAAATTGACTAAATAAGCAATAGCGCTGATATAATCGCAATACGGAGAAGCCTATTCAATTTGAATAAAATCCAAGTCAAATCAAGCGTTGTTTTGTAGCTGGCACTGGCTCATCATAAAACTGTCATCTTTCCGCGCATACTGGGCACATTAACCGGTGCAGAACTTGCTTACGTAGGTATATCTCTTAATTCAGCTATAACTACAAAATAACTGTGTTATTGTGTTTCTTATTGAAGAACACCGAGAACAAGGGCAATAACAGATTTCTTACGAGTTTATCTCACTGCGAAATTTCCCAAACTACGTTTGCCTGTACGAGGTTCCAAATTTGTTCAACTCAAACATCATTAAACATTTTTTATAAGGTTTAAGGTCTACCTACAATGCTTATGTAATATCTGCAGCTCGTATTTATAACTACAAACGTGCCTTTTTCCAATAACAAAGTATTAATAAAGATCCCTTACAAATCGAACACTGGGAACGTGTTACTACAATTCTATTCCGTCGAGATCCGCCTCAGCGAGGATTTTCCCGGATTTGTTCTATGATACAAACATTACAGACTATTGTTTAGTGCTGGCTAGGTTTAGCTAGATTTTGATACAAAAATGGTTACTAGAATAGTATTAGTATATTTTTACGAATGCACATTAACGAGTCAACGTTAAAAAACACCTAAACCGTCAAACTAACAACTAAAAATATATATCGTCTCTGGAAAGGCGAAAGTACTAAAGCGCCATTTTGGCCTTTTGGAGGTTAGTAATTTCGACTTTCCAGGGACGATATGTTTATTCTCAATGATCAGATTGCTCAAAACATTTGCACGTTCAAACAATAACCATACATATATTATCATCATGCCTGTCTCCCACTGTGGTAGGCACAGCCTATCCACTTGCTACGCTCCTGACAAACCTCCTTCGCCACTCCCAACAATATCTCCATATATGCCTGTTTATTCTCGGTACTTTAGACTCGGCCTTTTTTAAGGACATCCCCAATCTAATTGAGATATGTACGCCGAGGTCTACCTCTCTCACCACGCCTCCGTCCACAATAACCAATATGGTATAAATTGTCTCCAGTTCCAATCTTAATATCATTGAAGTAAGGTTTATTTTCATCAAACGTGCTCACAGCACCGAGCTTATTAATAAAATTGACCAGATAGTTTGTTATGATATTCTGGGTTAGTTTCATCGTTTAGTTGATTATGACATTGACTGTAGTCGGCGGTATCTACGTGTGACAGTTTTGGTCATAGTGTTGTTAATTGTAACTGTCATCTTTTGTATAGCCGTCGGATCGGTCTCAAATCGAAGAGATATAAAAATGATTTGGAATTTTTTTGAACAAAATTCCCACAAAATATTTTTTCAACAACCAGTCGATTTTTATAAAAGAATGATAAAGAATATCGATACATCGGGAAAGAATTAATACAAAATCCAATTAAAAAGCAAAATAAAATATCTTAACTATGTTTTGACGACCTCGGTGGTTAACGTTTGCACTGTGAATGCAAGATGTTCTGTGTATGGGTCCTGGGTTCGATTCTCAATAGGATCAATTTGGGAAATAAACTTTTCTAGGTTAGGCTTTCGCGATTGCTACATATTATTAAAAAGAAAGCTTTTTTTTCGGAAACAAACAAACGTTTCGGACCCTTCACTAGTCCCATGTCAGCGGTCAACCGCGACCATGTAAAAGATCAGAAAAGGTAAGGAAAAAAAGAACAAATACGCGATTTATACCCAAAAAACATTGTTTTATTTTCTAAATTGGTTCTGATTTGGATGTCATGGTACTGCTCATAACAAGTAGCACGCGAAGGTCTATGTGGTCCAACAGTTTCTATTTCTCGATTCCTAGTAGGACCAATTAGGAAAATTCACTTTTCTAAATTGGTCTTGTTTAGATGTTTTAGTAGTGCCCCGGAGTGAATTCTGTAACTCTGGTACTCATAGTATAAGAAGTGCCCCAATCTGAATGTGCGTATATTGTACGTATTGTTGTGGTTAATGGCACAATTTTTTTTCAAACTTGACAAATAAAAAATAACACCTTCAACGAATTTTTGTTGAAACTCGCTTTTACGTCTTTTTTCCGAAGTATCGATATCCTTCTTTTATCAAATTTCTTTTTGTCATGATCGCCAAACTAACCTTGTAGTTTTTATCTAACACTTGAAAAACAACATTTGACTTTTACTTTACCACTTAACCTTTATAAACTTCCTGACTCATGAACTTACAAAGTGGGTCAAAGTTATGGATTGCACTTTGCGAAAGGGTAGCCCTTCTGTCCTATCTCACAACTCAAATTTTTTCTGCAGACAATTCTATTTATACATGCGAAATAGAGTTAAGTATTAAAAGCAAAGTTTATACAAAAAAAGGCGCAATTTTAATAAAAAATGAACGTAACCATCTCGATCCACTTCGAACCAGAATTCGATACTCTAATTACAAATCATTGGTTTACGATATTGTGAGTTACTTCCATTAATGTTGCAAGGGATATGGACCGCTTTTGGAGGTTTATAACGAATTATACGACTATATTATCGCAAAGAACTATATAAATTCTCTTCTTTGCAAATCGCGCTGAATTGTCATTCATAATTTTCATGTAACCGATTCGTCACTTACAATAAATATAGTAAATACAAAACGTTTACACAATCGAAGTTCGTGTACTAGCAGCCCATAATCGCCACGATAACGCTTAGAAGAGCTGAAGAGAGCGGGTATTGGATGCGAAGCTGGCCACCATGTTGCATTGCAGCTGGGTGCTCACCTGCGGGGAAAAAAGCGAGTTAGTTTAAATACAACGAAGGCCGTGCCTTGGAGCATCGTACCTAAGAGGCTGGCAAAGGTTCCCTTTTAGGTCAACCAAGCCCATTTATCAGCGAAAGTAAGGAAGGGATAACAAAGGAAGCATAAGAAGAATAAGATGAAGATAATGGCATTACAAATTACGTAGGAATAATATGTATTGTCCATGTTCATCTATGTACGAAGAAACTAAAAGAAAATGTTTGTGGACGCACTTAAGTTTATATTGATTGACTGTTTGTAGAATACCTCCAATAAAAATATATAAAACCATGGACCAATCAACAGGTCTGCTAATCTAACTTTGACCAATATGTGTGCGTATTACAAACTCATTTACAAATTAACGCTTGCTAATATGGGTAGATGGCGTTAATCCTAAACAAAATAAAAGAATAGCCGACACTATCGATAGAAATCAGTGAAAGAAGCGCCATCTAGTTGATTTGTTTGTTATCACTAGAAATTAGAGTAGCTTTGATAAATTACAGCCTGTCAATATTAAACAAATTAGTTACAAAACTAGCTACTTATCGCGACGTCAGGTGTACTAATAGGTAGTAAAAAATACCCAAGTACACTGTCTTATATTGCGATTAGCAATCCCCTTGATGACTCAACTTGGTCCATGATCAAACTAAACAATGCTGCCTAAACCAACTTAAACTATCATTTACTAAGGCCCCCGTCCAGAGAAATTCAATTATGTAATGATGACCAAAATGCTTTAAAATCTCCTTAAAATTCATTTGGACGTTACAAAATAGCTTTTATGGATTAAATTCTTTCTATAGTCTTTACTGATATTAAACTAACATGATATACCTTTACTTTTTATACTTATAATTAGTATTAACGTTTGAGTCATGAAGAAACTTAATTAATTGATTAGTACAAATGTGCTCTCTTTAACGTTGCAGTGTCGCAACGGAGTGTTACATGTTTAAAGCACTAAATAATCCAAATATAGAATAACCATGCAGGAATGCCATAAACATGAATAATACTGTATCTCCGTTATATATCAAATAATTCGAAATTTTTAACCGAATTGCCACATTCACTCATCCGACCATGCCAGGCTGATGATTGGTTGAAACCTTCCCTATGCCACAAACGTTAAACGCTCATATATTTCAATTTGAAAGTATCCATGACACCTAAAAGTTTAGCCACAAATATGGATTTTATTTAAAGAAAATCAAATTCTGTCGTGTATTATTCATTTTCAATTTGATGTCCTGTGATGGCTTGTATATTTAAATGAAGTTGTTCACATATAATACAACATGATTAACTGTCGTTCCGACTTTTTTGACGTTACGACATCAGACTGTCGTGACAATGGGAAGAGCTAGAACGACAGTCGTCAGACGATAAACAAAACGTCACGACAAATATGTGACGACTGATGATAGCAGCTTCAAACAATCCTGTCGTGCAAACAATAAGGCGGCTGCCATGAACCGATAAATTGTCGTCACTTGTTTAATGGGAACAGCTAGATACGACAGTTGTTCAATGATAAAATAAACTTCCACGACACAGTTACGACAGACAGTCGCGATGTGGGAACAGGCTAGACGCGACAGTCGTCCATTAATAAATAAAACGTTACGACATAATGGGAACGCGCCCTTAGTGTTATTGGGCAATTTTTATACCCTATTAATGCTAATCTCTTAACGGTCAATTTCTAAAAATATACATAAGTAAATCCTGTTAGATTGCACTCATAGGCTACTAATTAAGGAATAATTTCTATAGTAGCACTGACGAAGTGGCTTCTGAGTGGTGTATCTTTACAAGCACCAGATTTGTAGCTGTACTTACCGCTCAAAACGTGGACGAGAACAGATTTAGGATTAGCATTTGCAGGAGCGCAAGTGTACCGCCCAGAATCAGGAGCTCTGGCTCTCTGCACCAAAAGATGGGACGTGGTAGTTTCTCCCTTCTCTGTGATCACTGACACCCCTCCACGGGGGGAGTCGTAGTTGATTTCCTGGGGAAGAAAATCTTGTGTTTAATTAAGTCGAGTCGCAGGAGGAGAAGCGGAAAGAACTGTTTTGCTAGATGAAAATGGTTTAGGTATTTACTATTAAATAACGGTCTTACAGAAAATGTGCGATACACCAAAGGATATTGTCTTAAGAATGTGCTGTTTCATTACACGATAGGATGTATGTACTTTACGCGATCATTTATAATCCCATAAAAGTGTAAAACTAATTATTTAAGAATAAAATAATTTAACTTTGCATGGAGATATTTTTCCTGTACTACAGAGAACCTGCAAAATTTTGGTTTTTAACTGAAGCCCCTAAATTCACATTTATCCCAAAACTTGAAAATCGCCCAGCAGTTTAACGACACGCTGGGCCATCCGCTACCCCATCAGTTGCCATCGAGCGCTTGTCAACGTCAGAACAATTTTCCGCCTGTTTTTATTTTATTTACACTATTTCACGACCAGGGTTTGAGGGACCTCACCACCTAAAGTTTAGGCTCGCGTTCAAATTTCACGTTAACTGTTACAAATCAGTAATAAATATAGTCTGACGACCAATGCTTGGGTCAAGAGATCCCGGGTCCGATCTTTTATTACAAACGATTACAGACACCGAGATTTTCTCTCAACACGAGTACGCAGTTATTGTTTTCCTTATTACATTTCATTAGCCACTGTAATCAAGCGCACTATATTGTTGCAGTCTGGCAATCAGAAGTCTTTGGCGTTGATCCGATTATAGTTTTGAGTTTCTTTTATTACTTTTACCCCCGATTTATTGAGGGTATGAAGTAAGTTATAAATGTGGAGCCTTTATCTGTGTACCTGTATGTCCGTATTCTTCTTTCTTCATCTTCTTTTTTCTCTATTGTCACATTCTTGGAACTGTTTCTATAGACTGCTTTGTAAGAGAAACTATTGAGCGTATTAGGACATTAATTTGGGATGGACGCTGTAGTCCCTCCCTTACCGATGATCAAGAACAACTATATACAAAGGTACAAAATCTTCTCAAAATAACACATGGACAACCCTTAAGATTTGCGGACAGGTTAGAGAAGCACCAGCTAGTCAAACTCAAAAGGCAAGAGCTTCGCACTCTATCGACCGCCCTCTACCTCTGCGACTCTAACGGGTCATGGTTCATACAATAAACACCCTTTTTAATTTAGGTATCACAGATAGCCCTCTATGCAAAGCGTGCATAGAGGAGGAGGAAACGGCTGCGCACATCCTACTACTGTGCTCCGACGTGGCCAACTACAGGGCGAAGTACCTTGGAGTGCCGAGGTCGCTCCCCGAAGTCTTCAGCAAACCGAAGAGTTTGCTGAGATTCCTGGAGGAAGTTGGGTGGCACAAGTAGGACACTACATCCACCACACGCAAAATAGGCGCCTTGACGTCCAGTTGGACACCAGCCCGTTGCACCAAGTACCAAAATGACATTTTTAAACAATATTTTGATTTCGATTGATTTGTTTGATGAAATAAATATACACAATTTATATCTAAAAATAGTTTCATTTCTAATGTTTCAATAACAGTACAAATCTATTTTAATCAAATTTTAGCGATTAGGTATACCAATTAAGCACTAAAATCGTCTAGACTATTTTTATGGTGTCATAAAAGTATAAAATCTCCCATGAAATCAAATAATACTTTGAACTATGTACGTTACAAACTGAAAGTGATAATTTATCAAGGTTTAGACTGGTTATGAGGGGTAAAGACAACGCAGTTATCCGACAAATTTTTTATGAACTATTTCAACTTTCCGAGAAAATTAACATGCTCATTAAAATTTTATTAATATCGCATTTGTACATTAATTTCAACTATTTTTTTTTTGGGATCTAAATGGTTTGTTTTTGTTTTTTAAAACAAACCAACGTTTCAGACTCTTTACAGTTCCCATTGTCTCAGCTAACTTTTCCAATGTTTAGCAATCGCTTAAACCTAAGAAATTGATATTAAATTTATTTCAAAAATGTATTCAATACATGTGTCCTCAATGTATGTACAACTTAAAAACCCTATCAACTTGTGTCGCCAAAGCTACCACCCGCTTGCGATCTGCTTACAGTGAACTGTTACAATACTCATAATCACCGGCATCAACCCATTTATATGTTCCACTGCTGGGTACGGGTCTCCTTTGAGGCGAAGGTTTAGGCACAGATTATTTAATAGTCACTACGCAACAGATACATCACTCTCATACAAAATACCTACATTATAACATTTCATTTATTCATTTATTCATTATCCATAACAACATACATTGTGTCGGAAAAAAGATTATAATGTAATGAAATTGTAATAATTATTCCAATTCATATTTAACAAACACATAACAAGTAATATGACTTATATAACAATGTCAAAATGCTACAATTAAATGTTACAATGTCAAAATTGGATAAATTCGTCAATATGATAGAATGATTTTTTCAGTAAGAAATGTTTCAAGGATTTTTTAAAAACATTTGGATCCGTTTCCATTTTTAAATCAAGAGGCAGACTGTTGAACACTTTTGATGTTTGATACCTTGGACTATGTTTTATAATATTTAATGTAGGTGCTATAAGACCACATCTGTCTTTACGTCTAGTCGCAAGCCGCTTTGACTCAGTAACCGAGTCATAATATTGAGCCGAACACCCAGGCACTCCTGTTAGCAATTCCAAAATATAAAGGCAAGGAACCGTTAAAATCGACAATTGTCCAAAATATGGTCTGCAAGACTCCCATGGAGGTAATCTAAGTATAGTTCGTATCGCTCTTTTCTGCAGAGTGAATGCCTTCTTTACATTGTAATCATAGCTATTTCCCCAAAACCTAATACTATACCTTAGATGTGACTCTACCAAAGCATGGTATACCGATTTTAAGTCCCAAATAGGCACCTCATCCCGCAGTGATCGTAGAGCATAACATGCTGAGCTTATTTTATTATCTAGTTTACTAATTTCTTCTTTCCAGTTCAGGTACGAGTCAATGTAAACTCCCAGGAATTTTACAGATTCTACAAGTGGTATTATTTTATTATTCATCTTGATTTCCATGCATTCGAGGTTTCTCGGTGTTGTTCTAAATAACAAAGCGTTTGTCTTGCTCGCGTTAATTAAAAGGTCATTACTTTTGAACCACATGTCAAATGCTGAAAGTACTTCATTCGTTTTAAGCTCAAGATCGTCTAGATTCTCGGCTGCAATGACAGCATTGGTATCATCAGCAAAGATGACTAACTTTACATCCGAGAATTCATTATCAATAAATTTGATTAGGTCATTCATAAAAATAATAAATAGGACCGGGCCCAAAACTGAGCCCTGTGGTATGCCTCTCTTCAAATTAACGGCCACCGATTCATACCTTACCAGTTCCTCAGTCTCCACACCGCCTATCTCTACGAACTGGTATCTGTCACTAAGAAAAGATTGGAATAAATGCAATGCTTTTCCACGCACACCACAAAGCTCCAATTTTCTCACAAGAGCCACATGACTAACGGTGTCGAAAGCGGAACTCAGATCAAGGAAGAGTCCCGAAACTTTCTTTTTCTCATTTAGGAACACTATGACATCATCAATAAGGGTATGTACTGCATCCTTAGTACCTTTGTTCCTTTGATACCCAAATTGACGTTCATTTATGATGTTATGCTTTTCAAGGTGTTTAAGCAAGCGAGCCTTCATAAGCTTTTCAAATATCTTCGCTAATACTGGTAGCAAAGATATAGGTCTATAGTTCCTTGGATCAGTTTTTATGCCCTTTTTGTATATAGGAATTATCTTTGCTATTTTTAGTTGTGCCGGAAAAACACTCTGTTCGCAGCATCCGTCGTAGAACAGTGACAAAGGATATGCTAGGAGGTCTATGTTATCCTGGATAATGACAATGGGCATTTCATCATAACCAGCTGATTTCTTTTTTTCCATCTTCCTGACTATCGTCCGCACTTCTAAAGGAGTAATCGGTTCCCAGCACATATCTTCAATGTCCGAAGCTAAGTTTTTGTCATTGACTTGATCATTGACAGAGCAAACAGGAGCCCCTACAACGTCAAACTGTTCAGAAAAAATTTTAACAATTTCTTGTTCGTCTACAACAGTCCTATCACCCACGTGTAGTACCATTTTTTCTCTATCCTTACTAACCAATTTGTTCCTATGTTTGTTAACTACGTTCCAGATTAATTTCGTATGGTTTTTAGACTTTTGTAACTGGGATTGCAATGCTAATCTTCTGGCGTTTCTTAATACTAACAAAATATAACAGTTTAGTATCTAAATATAACAGTTTACTAACTTTGACTAATGACACCAGGTGCTCACTATGAGGAAAAAGGGATCTAAGCACGCGCTCAGTGAGGTGATAATAATGTTGCACGTCGTGTGCAGTGTGCGGAACCGAACGCTGGGGTTGTACAAAGATTGTAATGTAAATGAAAGACTTGTTCGAGCATGCACTATCGACGGTACACTCAACGGTAGACTTTATCGCGTAACTAGAGGTTATCGCGTAACCGTTAAAGCGACTGCCGGAGACCTGGTTTAGGCCAGAAGTCGGCAAATTTGGCCTTGACACTTTGACCTCTCGAGCGCGTCTCTTCCGCAAAATACCGACACTGATGAAGTATACAAATGCGGATGGGAGACTTTGAAACTTCAGCGAACGTATTTCAATTATTCTGAGAACTTTTTGAGCAGCTTAGGAGTACCCTAATTAAGTAACCCTACAATATAGTTTAAGTTTAAAAAAAATCCGATCACTGGATTAGGCCAAATTCTTTCATGGTCCACACGTTTTCCGAAGGTTGTGAAACTTGAGTGAACTTTTGATAGTGAACTTTCTTTGAAGTGTAGGTTTTAGCACGATGTTTTTCTTCAATGAAAAGCTCAAATTACCTATATTTCAAATTAAATTTGGTACATTCCAAAAATAAGCCTCCGTGGCCGAACGGTTACCATGACTTGACATGACATTACCGGACTGCCACGCAGAGGTCCCAGGTTCGATTCCCGAGCCGGGAGAAATATTTGTATGACCTACATTTATTTCTCTCGTGAGTTTGGGTGTAACTTGTGGTTGTCTATGTGTGTGTCCATGGCACCCGCGACACAGGGTTTCCCTAGTGCGGGGCTATGTTGAGTGTGTGCGTTGTTATTATTGTTATTATAAGAGGTTTTCCGGATTCGAACTTGCGGCTTCTGCTTGACAGGCAGTAAGTCAAACCATTGAGCAATTGAGCAATTTGAACCGCTGTGAATAATTTTTATGGTCAAACGAAAGTTTTTTATTTTTAAAATAAACCAGTACTTCAATGTCACTTGGCTCTTTATTCTCTATTCAAGTCACTTCTAGGTCAATTCAAAGATACTAATCTTCCAGTGAACAATAACTCAAGATTGCGAAACACGCTGACAGTAAGAAAATGTATAAGTCCAAACAACTTCGCATAATGGTCACAAAGTGTTCGCGATAATAAAAGCATTCATGGGGAAAGTTAATGAAATCTCTACTAAATTATACTTTTGGCACCAATTCAAGTTGCAGATTAATTAGACAGTGATGAAGTTTGCCTTTGATTTGGATAAACGAGCGAATTCAGCTGTGATGTTAATCAATTTGTTACGTTTGTTTATTGTTAAAGGAAAGGGGACTCCTGAAGCCATTTATATTATTGGCTTTTCTAAAAGCGTCTTTCTGTAATAAAAAGCTTTTTATACCTAATCCTTAAAGGTTGTTGACAGAAATTTGGTAGTAGTGATTAGTTTAATTAAAGCTTTTTGAGAAAATTTGTGGCGTGTGTGTGTTAGTCGAATTTTTTTATATACTTTGTTTCACTTTGTCAATCTGAATTTCTCCACTCCGCTCGCTGTGTCTAGAACCTCAATGTTCACAATCTTCCTCTCCATGTCTCCAAGTTTTTAACACATGTAGACGTCAGTAATTCTGATCTCATGGTCTACCTTGCTAATCTTGTCCGATTTTTTAAGGCAACCCTATATCGCGGATGCCATGGACACACATAGACAACCACAAATTAAATACAAACTCACGTGAGAAATAAATGAAGAATAGAACCCCGGACCACTGCGTGGTAGACCAACAACATGGTAACCGTTCAGCTACGGAGAGAGTTAAGCGTTGAGGATAAACTATCATGTCTTTGAAGAATTTTGTAAAACTTTTAAGACATTATCACGTAAAATAATACATCTAAAATACTACCAGATACGAAACCGAGACGTGAAGAGAGTTTACCTTTGTGGCTATAATATAAGAAGTTCTTTTACATTTTTATATTTTTCCAACAAGTCTTTTTTAACATTATCAAGTGACTGTTGGTAAGCATCAGGCTTAATTATAACTATGTCATTCTAAGACATAAAATTGACAAGTCCCATATGCCTGTAGCTTCATCAGCGCCTTTACCCTCCGAAAGACCGTATCATAGTAATGCTCAAAGAAATTGCGACAAAAATAGGTGTTGTTGCTGTATTTACAAAAGGTTCTACTTTTACTAAAACGATCTTTTCTAATTAACTAATATATAAAAGAAGTCTCACAATCAAGTAAGATCTTTTCCTTAAGAACGAATAGAACAATAGCCTTCTTTTTAAAAAGCATATATTGAAAATTGCCACTGAAATAAATTGGCCTCGTTGTGGCGCACCCATTTGTTGGCGCAATTGTGACTCAAATTGGTTTTCTCACGTCTAAGTTTCTGCAGACGATTATTTTTCTGTTATAACAGTTTCTTCAGACATTTGTTATAATGTAAGTGTCTTCTGTTTTCCTTCGGTTAATAATATGTTATAATAGGCTCTTATTTTGGATCACAAGAATTTATATATACAAATTTTTAATAGATCACTTTATATAGCAACGCAAAACAAGTTTAGTAAAAAAATGTAATCAGTATTAATTATGAGGTGCCTTCATTCAAGTCTCTCCATTTTCAGCAATTATTCCTAGGATGATGTACATACTACGTGCCCTGTTTAGCAACTAGGCAATTTTTTTCTGATAAATAAGGAATTAGTTTGTTCCGTAAACATCTCAAATGTATTACAGGATCAATATATTGTTGGAACCTAGTTGGTTCTCTATTTTACTTTAATGATATTGTCATTTTCCAGATTTTCAAGTACAATTCAACCTATCCTACGGTCCAGGAAAATCACATTTCCAGAAATTACATTACGTATGTAAATTTTAACAAATGTTTTATTACTGTACTTTAGAAAATGTAAATGATATGTTAGGATTATAAATTTTATATCAATAAATAGGATCGTCGGTATCATTCGCGTTTGATATTATTAAAACACTGTCAAATTCTATCTCACATACACGTGTAGCACAATGTACATAGATATATAATGTCTAGCTCGCTACAGCCAAACAAAAGTGTCCCTTCTAGGAACTTCCAGAAGTTTCATATCGTAATTATAACTGAAGGTGTTTATATTTCTATATTTGTAGTTTTATCAAAAGCAATAAGTCCAAATAATAACATGCAGGGCTCAAAACCTTATTACCATTTTTCATCTTGGGCAAGCATTAACGGCGATTCTGGCATTGTCATTTTATCGAAATTCGTTTTGTTATTGTTAACTGATATTTATTTGTTTATTTATTTGGCATCCCAAAGGAACTCACTATATTCAATATAATATGAAATTTTATGTATCGTCATCCCACTCCCACTGTGCGGTATTTCGCTTTGTTCTCAGCTTGCCGCATTCATCTGCTACCAGCAGCCTTTCGCAGACTGTCACTACATGTGGCCAGATGGCGTCCTGCACTATATTTGCTGAGCTGTGGTCTCCACTCAGGAAGTTGTTTGCCCCATCCGTTATCGGTTCTTATAAACATGGCCAGCCACTACAACTAACTTATTCTACAGCTAGCTTATTCTAGCAGTTACATCGACGACCTTACTAGAGTTACTACTATATACTATAGCACACTGAGCGACTTTTTTTTATTTGTACTATCCATAACAGTTGTAGTGCCATTTAGAGCTTTAAATCACAAAGACCTGAGGGTCATTGCCAATGCCCCCGTCACCCAGAGATATAAGTTGACAAGTCCCATATGCCTGTAATTTCACCAGCACCCTTTCCCTTCCAAACCAGTAATACTCGCATAATTGCTAGGCGGCAGAAATAGATAAGGTGGCAGTACTTCCCTGGACTAAACTTTTAACTACTAGACTAGCCGTGAGTGTATTTAATATCTATCTTTTTGTATATGTTAAAGTAACTTCGAAACATAGCATTTTGATATCAGACAGATAATAACTAAGAAACAAAAACGAAAAACTTACTATTCTCTCAAAATACCGCATGAGATGCCAAATATAAAATAAAATATAGACAAATGTACAATGTTGTGAATTCTCACCCATATTGTAGCATACGCCATATTAATCTTGAACACAATAATGAAATCCTGCGGTTTTAGAACAAAGTGTAATTCTTTAAAATTTTCGATGCAATTCTCTCTTTCCTTTCATCATCGTCATCACGCACCTCGATGCAGGTTCCTTCCCCGTAAATTAGAAGTGTTGATACTAAATTCACAAATTAAAATAACATACAAAATTGAAATCATAAGCACATACAGTCGACCTCTAAATTAAGAAGAAACCAGGCTCCTACACTAGGGTATTATTATAAACAATCTCATAAGCATGCAGAAAATAAGAAAACAAAGTGTGGTATTCAGAACAGTGCAACAAAAGCTTCTCTCAATACTGAAGCCAATTTGTCACAAAAAGACGACAACGTCCCTATCTGTCAATAGCAGAAACTTAAACTAGGCCATTTAAAAGAAGCTACTTGGTTGGCACAGAGCGAGGGCGAGGAATGTAAAAAGGGGGTATCCTATAAATTGTTGGTACAGGTTGGATCATAGAAAATCATACAAAATTTGTCAGGTATCATATTATTTTAGTTGTAAATCGATAACACACAACTCAGACTCATTTTACATGCTATTGATTGGAATAAAAAGGAGTTTTTTTAACCATAACTTTGTGTCAGTAGTACTTATAACGTACAAGCTAGATAGGTCTCGCGTTTTCAGGAGAATTCTAGAGCATTTTCGGAATTTCCTCAGATACCGAATAGTATCTGTTTTATATGGTACTCAAATTGACATAAACCTCATAATGCTATGTATAATTCTGTTATATTTGAGAAATAAAGCCTTACAATGCGTTCCAATTATGTCGTAACGTTTTATTTATAGTTGGACGACTGTCGCGGCATCTAGCCTGTTCCAATATCACGACTATCTGTCAGACTGTGTCGTGGAAGTTTATTTTATCGTTGAACGACTGTCGTGGCTAGCTGTTCCCACTAAATCGTGATGACAATTTATCGGTTCACGGCAGCTGCCTTGTCGTTTGTACGACAAAATCGGTTGAAGCTGCGATTATCTGTCGTCACATTTTTATCGTGACGTTTTATTTATCGTCGAACGGCTGTCGTTCTAGCTCTTTTAATTGTCACAACAGTCTGTCGTCGTTACATCAAAAAAGTTGTGAACGACAGTTAATCGTGTTGTACTATATGTGAACAACTTCACGACACTTTAAACTGAACGAATATCTGTTATCACGATATAATGGGAACGCACGCTTAGGCTAGAAAATAAATTGATATTGAATCATGTATTCTCAAAAACCAAAAATATCCTGTTTTCCATCTTGACTGAACCATTAGCTGTAATTTTATTTCAAATATTAAACAAGCGAATGCGTTGGAGCCGTTGTAAAATGACAAAAAACAATGGAATTTTGTCCCCTCTTCAATGTGGCTTTGATGGATGTCGTGCCCACATAAACAAAGACGTATGTAATCTATTATGTCAGGTCAAATCTGACAGCTGTCATTGGGGTATTCGTTTTCAATTTGAGAATATGCGCGATGGATGCGTTTGGTACAAATTTTATATTTGGTCAATTTTTTTAACCGACTTTAAAAAAGGAAGAAGCTTTCAATGCGGCTGTATTTTTTATGCGTGTATGTTACTCGATAACTTTGATATTTTTGTGAACCGATTTTGATGATTCTTTTCTGTTGGAAATAGATTACCTCAATATTGGTCCTATTTAAATTTGAAGAAAATATGCCACTTCTAAGGGTGGCAAACTAGGGGATTAATCTGGTTTCGCTCACTTTCCGTTAACCGATTTCAATAAAACTTGGCAAACAGATGTCCAATAAAAAAGACGATACGAACTTTTGAGGTCGGTTTTTTTAAATAAATAAGTGACAATTAATATTATTTCCAAAAGGAGCTATTTTGTTGGGAAACATTCAACAAACATATAGTCGGTGTTTTGTTGAAAAGGCAAAAGCGCCAATTCGAAAAATTTTTCAGGGTAGCCTGTGTTAGTTTTTCACGACTATATTAAAATATCAAACCCAAACCTGAATTTTAAAACATGACGTAAATATTTTCAAATAGTCGTTTAAACCAAAAACACGCTCCCCTGAAACATTATTCGTAATGGCGTATCCGCTCTTTCTGCAAAACACCGACGATATTATAAGTACATTTAATTATTAACACATATGAAATTGACACTAGCCAAAACAGCTTCCACTAATGTCTAAATCAAGTTACGTGAGATAAACGAATTTGTATATACCAATAACCAGGCAAAAACTAATATAATATCTACTACCAAGCATCAAATTATAAATAACTTTTTACTATTTTAATAAAAGCTTCCTAAGACAAGTTTGAACCGGAAGGGATCGCTGTCCAATACATAATTTTTTTGGTATTGGGAATTAAAATGGGTACCTACAAGGAACCTATTTTTAGAGTAAATTGGTACGACCGTGAGCTATTGCAAATGGACCTCGCGGATGTAGATTGGGTCTTGGACAAATCAATGAAATTTATAAATAGAACCTAATCTAAAACAAAATTTGGCCCCTAAGCTATCCTGTAAAGAGCTATAAAATATGTGCGTTAGAATATCTTTCACTTTCGCGGGGAAGTTTAAAAGAAGCTATTGTTGTATATAACGTATTTCATGGACGATCCCTAAGGGAAATAAGGATGGGGGTTGAGGCTACAGTTGATTCTGGCATCGATTCAAATTGACTACGATTTTGCTTGCAAATAAAAGCAGAAAACTTATTGCTGTCTTCAGCAAAATTTTGTGGAACTGCGTTCAGTTATTTTGTTCAATAGATCTCTGAATTCAGGATATTTGATCATTGTAATTTCAGTTGCAATGTTAATACATCCATAGTTAATAGTAAGAAAATTCGTATGACTGAAAAGATGTTTAATGAATGAATGAAATATTCTTTATTGCACATAAAGCTACATTACTAACTTAACTATAAAGTTAGTATGTAACAATGTCTTCCAGGAAACTCTAGAATAGTATTTTGAAATACACAAAAGGAGTACAACCAAAGAAAATCATTATAAGTAGATACATATGTAGATAATAAATAATAATAGTAGTACGTGGTTATATACTTTTAAAGGAAAAGGAAAAGGAAAAAGAAAAATGAAGTATAGGTATAGGAAATAAATGCAAGGATAGTCGAGAAAAGGCTAAGCTTAGGCATTGAAGAAATGATCCTTGACACGTTGTTTACAGAAATCAAGAGAACATTAAGTTTTACTTTACTTATCGTAAAGTCTAATCCCAGATCGATGGTATACTGATAAAGAACGTGAAAATTTGGAATCTATACTACCCTCTTTAATATCATAACTACCGTAATCGAAATATTTAATAAAATTGAGTTATTAACATGTTATTTGGGATCAGCGGAATGAGATCTATGAATCCCTCTGATTGGTTTTTTAATATATTACTACTTCAGTGGCGCAGAGACCCAAAGTGGGTGGTTCTGAGCCTGCTCCTTCCAGCCACTAGCAGCAAGGTCCTTGAGATCTTTCTGGACTTCATCGCTCCAGCGGTACCTGAGACGTTCGACCGGTTGACGTCTTTTCGGTTGTCCCAAATAAGCCCTATTCGTGTCACGATCTTCTCCGATTCTCTCCACGTGCCCGAGCCAACGGAGTTTCGTAGCTTTAGTTTTTCTCACAATATTGGTCCCGGACATTAGATCTTCAATCTCAAGGTTCTTCCTTGCCCTCCAGCTTCCATCCTCCCTTTGAGTTGGTCCCAGAATTTTCTGTAAGATTTTTCTTCCAAACTTCACAACCGTACATCAAGATCGATCCAATTACAGTTTTTTAATATCTTATTTAAAAAAAAGATAATAATTTTGTTAAGTAACATCTGCGTAATTAACTTTTTTTAGGTGACAATGAAGCTTTAAATGCCAATATCTTGAAAGTTACAGAAATGCAAACGTATTAAGTCGAATCACAGGAAGAGAAGTGGGAAAAACTGTTTTGCTATATGAAATGGTTTATATATTTACTATTAAATAACGGTTTTATAAAAAATATACTTTATTATCAGAAAAATGCGCTAACAAGTTACACGATAGAACGTACTTTACCCGAACGTGTATAAAATCCCGAAAACGGACCAAAATAAAAGTTTAAAATCAATAAAAAAAATATATATATCTAACTTTGCACGTAATTTTCATATTGAGATATTTCTCTTTAAGTACTACAGAGAACCTGCTAAATTTTGGTATTCTACTGAAGCACTTATAGCTAGTCAATCCACATTTGTCCCAAAATTGCCTAGCATTTTAACGACACCGCGCCACCCGCTGCCCCATCAGTCGCCATCGGGCGCTTGTCGACGTCGAATCAAATTTTCTCCGCCTATTCTTATTTTAATCACATTAATTTTACAGTATACGAGCGGGCCATGCAAGAAATTGAATCGGAAATCTTATGAAACTTATAAGTATTCTTGAAAAACATAGTAAGTAGGAAGCAAGATGATATTATTCTAATTCACAAGCTTAAAGGCAATGTTAAAGTACGAAAAAAAGACGTAAAAACAAAAGTAACTGGTACATACAAAGTTAAGCCTGCGAGGTTTAAAAGTGGCAACACGCCAAAATTTACCTATTGCAAACTAGAAACAACAGCCAAAACATGAAAACTAATATTGGCAACGGGTTTGCATACAGTTGTGATTAAGATGTAATCTAGACAAAAATTGCTTAGGTAGCGAATGTGGAATAGACATGTTCTCGCATTTTAAATAGAACACACAGAACAATAAAAAGTCTCTTTATTGCGGGCAAAAATAAAATACGATAACAAACAAAAGATAAACAACGGGCAGCCTTTTTTTAGTACAATCGATGCCCAAAGGTATCTAACGTGACGCGTAGGAAAAGTGTTAAACATAACATTTAATCTTCAGACAGACTTCCTTATTGCATCGTTAATGAATGAATGTCTGGCAGTTGTTTCTTCCCGTGGTTCACCTAGGGATTATTATCATAAAATAACCGCTCACGCGATGCGCTCCTCCTACCGCAAAATGGCGGCTATTTGGTTTCGCAAATTAGAAAAGCATTCAGTTTAAATACAAGTTTTTATAAATAAAAAGTATTATTCTGCATTGCTAAATAAATACCCTCCGTACTACCAACAAAAAACATCTCAAATAAAATGCAGTAATACACCGCCAATCCTGCACTTAAAAAGCACTAATGAAATTTTTGGTGTACTTGGATAAATATGATAATATTCCGTTTGAGTGGTTCTAACGTTGACCATGAAATTACTCCTTAAAGTATAGTTTATAAACATTTATATTCAGTGTAAACTTAAAAAACGCTACTTACGGTATGTTTTCAATAAATAAACACCGAAATCACCAGCCCAAACAATAACACACACGATTGTCGTGACGTATTTTTGAAGTTGTTTATTTTTTTTAATGACAGACCCAGGCATTAAAAATTTTATGGTTTGCTAGAGTAGTT
>NW_020653852.1:21221820-21241434 GCF_003589595.1 Hyposmocoma kahamanoa | reverse complement strand
TATACGATTTTAACGCCCTATAAGTTCGGACACTTTTTAGCGCGGACAATTGTAAGTCAATGACCGCCTAGCAGTTATATGAGCATTATTGCTTTCCGGTTTTGAAGAGTAAATATTCTGGTGAAATTACAGGCACACGGGACTTTTTAACTTAGGTATGTCGCATAGTGACGGGCGCATAGTCCTTCTGATCTTTGCGATTTAAAGCTTGGAATGGCATTGGATCTTTAAATATTTATGTTATATACATAAACATTTCTCATTGCTTATTATTACATAAACACACCTTACACATTCACACCCCACACAAACACATCCCACACAAGCACACCCCACACAAACACGTTCCACACAGGCAAACAATTTTCATTACCGTTTTAACATCAATAATGCACACACTCAACACAGCTCCAGCACTAGGGAAACCCCGTGTTTCGGGTGCCATGGACACACTCATAGACAACCACAAATTACACCCAAACTCACGATAGAAATAAATATTTCTCCCGGCCCGAAAATCGAACCTCGGACCTCTGCGTGACAGTTCGGCATGGTAACCGTAATTAGTTCAATCTATTTGTATTTTCTTTATTGGAATTCTATATACAATTAGTGTGCTGTCGTTAACCCGAAGACAATAAATAAATAAATAAACTGCTATGGTAAGGGTGTGTCGCTGACGACCAGACGCACCGTCCCGTCAGTTGGTGTCACAAAAAAAAATTTAGGTCTTCCATCGGTTTAGAAGGTGGAAAATATACATACCGACAACAGAGAGGTACATCCGATGGCCGATGGGTGGAGTGGTGCCCACTTGGCACTCGTACACGCCAGAATCGCGCCGCTGCGGGAATCTTATCTGTGGCAAATATTTACGTCTTTAGTGTTTAACGTAGAAATTAAAAAAAACATGAGATTGGCAAGAAGCATAAATGACAGATACAATGAACTTCTAATGTTAACCTAGTGCTAACACCGCCTGATTACCGCTCACAACACAAGCGAGTGGGTAATAATAATAATTGAAGTAGTAGGTGGTGTTGATTCCAGCACAAGTAGAGTATACGAGTATCTAATCCCTGCACGTTGTATCGAGGAACATCAGGTCAGAATCTTTAGGCCATTGGGTGAGGTATGATTCTAAATATTAACCAAAATAATTACCAAAATCTCTCTCTCTCAGCCAGTGTGTGTGGACGCATATATCCCCCATGTGAGTGACGAGAGTAAGTGTACGCAAGTGTGAGTTTGCGCAGGTGGGTGTATGATTGAGGTATGTATGGAATACGAAGCTAAAACGTCGAATATAACCTAAAGTCTGTAACCTGTGTGGTAACCTAAAGTCTCATCACAGTTCAATTAAACTTAGCAAGTTAGCTGCCAGCCCTCGGGTCTTCCATTTGGTTCATAAATTTTTAAGATAACGATATTGTACACAGAAAGGGCGTTGGGACTCCACGGATTTAAGGTCTCAAATAAGGAAGATACGCGCACCGTTAACCTCGAAACGCCATCGATGCGTTAACCTAAAACACCAAATATCCAAGCATTGGAACTACGAAAATATTCAAATTTTTGTGCCATCAACAGTGACAACTTAGCAGCGGGAGCATCAAAAAGCCATTGACTTGAATGGTTCCAAACTGTCGTTTGGACACGAATAGATTTGTGTTGGCTTTGTAGAGAGTTTTAGAAAGTATATCAATGGATAAAGAGGTCTTTGTACATGATACTAAAAAACAGCTCAATAAGCGTATAGTTGTTGTCATTTTAATTATCATACTAAATATATTGCATACTATTATTTTCGTTATATCGATAATTATAAAGTCTATAAGGACACATCAAAATACAATTATCATATCAGCCGTAACACGTCCACTGCTGAACATAGCCCCCCCTCCCCCTAAAGAATGCCACAACGATCTGTCCTGCGTCACATGTACATATCCATCGGATTTCTGCAACCTGCACCACGCCATCAGTCCATCTTGTGGGCGGTCTGCCCACGCTGCGTCAGTACGCGGTTATTTAGGCTATGTCGGTTATTCAGGTTTCCTTTTAGGATATCCTCACGACTGATTCGACCTCGTAATGTGACCTTGAACCTTCTTATAAGGCCCACAGTGAGTGGCCACGTCTCAGTGCCATAAGATATCACTGGCAACACACACACTGGTCGAACAATATCCAAATAAAATTAAACTAATTGTAACCTTAATCTATTTACTCAAGATTCAAATTCCACATTGTGTAAAAAAAAACATAATCGAGAAGCTTCGGAACAAAAACAGATATTGCGTTTTTTCGGAACAAAACTACCGTTTGGGATTAATTAAGAAGAACAATACAAAATATGATTATCGGGTGTTATTCCAACGCTCCTCACTTACTATCGAATTTATAGGTTTACCTATGCGATTTTTACACGTAGGAAATAAAACAATTTTTTTCCGGAGTCAAGTCGCGTATTTTGTTTAAAAAAAACTAACGCTTTGGGCCCTTCACAATGCCATGGTTACGCGATATGATTAGTCCGTGCAACTCGAGTGCACCGCGCTTAACAGTACTTATCGTATTATACAACGCCTATACCGCGATGCCCGAGGTAAACACAATATGGGCGCAAACTAGACGTCAGCGGACGGCGGCGCGGTGGCAACAGCATCACGGCCGGTGCGGCAAAAGTGGCCGTCCTCGATGCTAGCGCGCAGATCGCTCAGTTATTCAGTATGAGTTATTATGGGAAAAAGAAGACAGAGAGAGAGAATCTGTACTAAAAACAAAGAAAGCGAAAAGGCGAGTTAAAGGTAAAATTACAAATATCAAAGACAAAATACGGATAAGTTCTATGATTACGCTGTAATGACCATAGAAACGTTTGACTATATTCTTGAAAATATCAAGCCAGAGTAGGAATCTTAACACTTTACTCACGAACGAATATTCTTCTTTATGTAGTGATTAATAATAATCCTTCTATTTTTATGATCGATACGTTTGCTGTTCCGTATTGATGGTCTTTCTTTCAAAAACTGCTGAAATTATTTCCTCAGACGACATATCCGCTCACGCGATACATGCAGCCGTAGACGGATACCACACCTCGAGGTGCCGAATATCGAAGTTATAACAGGTAAAAGAACTAATACTAATTGCTATTTCGGTAACTACTCTAGCAAACCATAAAGTTTTTAATGCATGGGTCTGTCATTTAAAAAAAAATAAACAACTTCAAAAATACGTCACGACAATCGTGTGTGTTATTGTTTAAGCTGATGATTTCGGTGTTTATTTATTGAAAACATACCGTAAGTAGCGTTTTTTAAGTTTACCCTGAATATAAATGTTTATAAACTATACTTTAAGGAGTAATTTCATGGTATACGTTAGAACCACTCAAACGGAATATTATCATATTTACCCAAGAACACCAACAATTTCATTAGTGCTTTTTAAGTGCAGGATTTGCGGTGTATTACTGCATTTTATTTGAGATGTTTTTGTTGTAGGACGGAGAGTATTTATTTAGCAATGCAGAATAATAATTTTTATTTATAAAAACTTGTATTTAAACTGAATCCTTTTCTAATTTGCGAAACCAAATAGCGGCTATAGATATACATTTTTCAAAAGGCTCGAGTTTCGATTGTAAAAAAATAAATTCTGAAATAAAGCCAATGTAAGGGACACGGCTGGACCGCTGGATCTAAGCAAAATGAACCGTATTAGTACAGGAAAAACTTAGATTCGAGCTGACGTAGTATCGATTCTTAAGCATGCAAACCTTGGCATTTTGATCAAGTCGCGCAAGCCGCCGCCCGCATTGCTATCGCTATCCAATATGTCTATCCAATAAGCAGATTTAGGCGTAAAACACACAGAGAGCGGGTACGGGTCGGGTTCCGGTCGGGTCGGGACCGCGGCGGGTGTAATTTCGTGTATATATATGTGCGTGCGTCCGTCCCGCGCCCATGCTCGGTGTGTAGTCGTCCATATAATATATGGGAGATAAATAAAAAAAGTCTATAATTTTTAAGAAAACTACTCGATTTTGTCAACAAGCCAATAGCGTCAACACGAGTCAATTGTTAGTAGGAACACGTGCTTAATTGTCAACCATTAGTCAATCGTTAGCAGTAACACGTGCTTAATAGTCGATCATTAGTTGAAACAGGTGTTCACTCCCACTTAGCCACCTGGTTGTTTGCTATTTGCTATAAAAGGACAATGTCGCTTTCGACAGATCAGATGTTGTTCGACTGTGGACACGGCAAGTTGGTTGCTCTGAACTGTCACGTATCGTTGTAAATCACTAATTAATTATCTATTTTTAGTAGTTTTGAAATTTTATGCTAATTGTTATTATTATGCTGCAACGCCTCGGTTGTGGGCTACTTTACTATTTTGTATTTTTTGTGACCTAACAAAGGCGTTCGATGTAATTGAAAATGATTTATTAATTCAAAAGTTATCTGTGTATGGCGTCAACGGAGTCGCCCATAACCTATTAAAGTCTTATTTATCAAACAGACGGCAAACGGTTCAGGTCAGTACAAACGGTACAACAACTAGGTCAGCGGCTGGTGACGTCACCATTGGCATCCCACAGGGATCCGCCCTAGGTAATACACTATTCCTGGCATTCATCAATGATCTGCCATACCTTATATCAGGGGGTCTTGTGGTTCTATTTGCGGACGATACAACCGTTATAGTGTGTGCTAAAACCTACAACGAGTTGGAAGAAAAATTAGCCTGCACGTATGAGCAGCTGTGTGAGTGGTTCTCTGCGAATGGACTTATTCTTAACGAATCGAAGTCAAACCTTATGTTGTTCTCAGGAAGAAATTCTATAACAAAGCCAATTATCACCTCCATTGTTCCATTATGTAACACCTGTAAATTCTTGGGTTTAACACTAGACTCAAATTTTAACTGGAAGTCACATATACAAACTCTATGTCAAAAACTTGGAAGTGCTGCATACGCACTGAGGAAACTGCGTCCTCTTGTCTCCAATGTGGTATTGAGGCAGACGTATTATGCATATTTTCATTCGTTGATGTCTTATGGCATCACACTGTGGGGTAACTCAACTGAGTCGATTAGGGTATTTATTCTTCAAAAACGTGCACTAAGAACAATAGTAGGCATAAAAAAGGGTCAGACCTGCAGAAACCTTTTTAAGAAATACAATATAATGACCATGTACTCACAATATATTTATGATATAATAGTTTATGCGCGTCAAAACTTGGCTACTTATGAGCGACGTACGGGCGGAGGCGGAGCGTTACGAAACGCAGGAACACTAAAATCCGTTGCCCACCGTACCGAACTGGCAACTAGAAATCCGCGGGTAATAGGTCCCCGATTCTACGAACATCTACCCACAGACCTGAAAAGTGTTAGAAACGATGAAACGTGTTGTACCCGACTAAAAATCCTTTTATTGGATATTGAATTGTACAGTGTCGATGAGTTTCTTTTGAAACAATTTTAATTTTATTTTGTTCGACAAGCAGTAGTTATACTACTTTATTTTATATTCATTATTATTATTATTATTATTTTGTTACTGACGATCATAGTTATCCCTTGACATTGTATTTTCAATTGTAATATTGTGACATTGATAACATGAAATAAACGATTCTATTCTATTCTATTTGGCTATAGAATAAATGAATGTTGAATTATTTATAAATATGTTTCAATTTCTCCCTCAAATACACGAATGCTAGTCGGGTTTCGTTTGTTGTCGTCCATATAAACACACGGAATTACACCCGCCGTACCCCCGACCCAGCACGTGCCCGACCCGCACCCGTTCTCTGTGTGTTTCATGCTTTACACTTTTAAATTGAACTTTTATTAATATCTGAAAACATGTAAGAAGTATTGTTTAATATTTATTTGTTGAATATTATCTTAAAGACGACTCATACGATCGGTAAAAAATATCATGATATTCAATAAAATAAAATAAATCGCCATCATTATTAACCTATCAAAAGTCCCACTTCTAGGCCTCTCCTCCAGCTCTTCAATGGAGAGCGTTTAGGTTATCCCATCACGCTGCTCTAATGGGGACTTCACATGTTTTCCAGAGATTGTCAACCTAGAAACTTGCAAGTTTTATTCACGAACTTTTTTATTATACCGAGTGACGAGACGAACAAGTTATGCGACTGTTGGTAAGCGACACGCCTGTCCTAAACAGTTACAGTGCCACTCACAGCTTTCGCAAAGATTTGAGGGGCACTGCCACTGCGCCTGCCACCCTGAAATCTAAGTTGATAAGTCCCATATGCCTGTAATTTCATCAGCATCTGTATTTACCCTTCAAAACCAAAACTACTCACATTACAGCTTGACAGCAGAAATAGGTAAGATTTCATTACTTCCCTGGATGTAAATAAAATTAAATGAGAAGGTTATTCAAAAATCTCTCACTAGATGTCACTAGCGGCGACGAATGCTGAAAAGTCGATACAAAGATCTATAACAAAAACACAGCTCAGATGGTTAGCGCAATGCTACGCTGCAGCATGAACGTGTGTTCAATTCCCACCCATACGACGAATTTTTTTTTGTTTGTTCGGTCTTTGTATTCATACTAGTGGAATTATTTCACAAAAACTCAATAAATACAAAAGTATATAAAAGTAAATGATGATTTGAAATTTTCACTATTTTTCACTTTTTATTTTTTACGTTAAAATCTTTCAATTTACCCTCGTACAAGACAAAACTTAATTCAAAATCGCCCTAACCCACGTTTGTGTCGAAAACGCCTTAAACGGAGGATGTAGTAATTCAATAAACCTTGAAATTAGGCCTCAATTCTGACTATCTAAATCACACTACAGCCTTCGTACATACTGTAGCGTTGTATCACAAAATGAACCATATTATTGTAAGACAAATTATTTCTTATGTTTTCAGAATACAAATCTAATGTACAAATGTAAATTTTTTTGCAACGTTGTTACTCGATAATTTGGAATTTGCTTGACAATTTGCAGCGCGAATGTATTAAAAACGGCTTGGAACATTATAAAACTTAGGTTTTCAACTAAGATTTAATGACAAAATTGTAAACAGACGCAGAAGTTGCTAAAATATTTAAACATTTTTTTAATGACATTCCAATTTTAACTACTAAGTCGTTAAATTCATCTCCCACCGCCACTGAATCCTTACTAAAAGAAAATAATGCAGTTAGTATCACTAATTTAAGGTTCCGTCATGTATTTCCAAACGACATTGTTAAAGCCTTTAAGTCTATAAACATAAAAAATACTGCTGATCTTGATGGTCTTTCAGTCAGATTAATTAGTTCTATAGTTGATTGTATTGCGTCTTATTTAGCCTGTGTCTTTAATAAATGTGTTGACGATGGTGTCTTTCCTGACCTCATGAACCAAAGTAAAATTATTCCCATTTTCAAATCCGGTAGTATTTCAGACCCCACCAATTTCAGACCTATATCAATACTGCCAACTCTCAGTAAAATATTTGAGGAAATATTCTAAATCAGATGTGTGCACATTTTTATAGTAATAACTTAATGTCTCCTAAACAATTTGGTTTCACTCGGGGTCGCGATGCTGGTGTCGAGTTGATGAATCATATATTTGATGCATGGGAAGACTCACATGATGCTATTGGTGTCTTTTGTGACCTTTTCAAGGCTTTTGATTGTGTGCACCATGATTGTGGTGTGGCGGGACGTGACCTCGATCTTCTTAAATCGTATTTGCGTGGTAGGGTACAGAGGGTCGATGTTAACGGTACGAGATCATCAGGGTCTGCAATTAGCATGGGTGTCCCTCAAGGTTCAATTCTAGGCCCATTTTTGTTTTTAGTTTATATTAATGACTTACCTAGCTTCGTGGAGTCAAAAAACAAACAAAGTCAAAAAATCATTTAAGGGGCAATATATACGCTTCTATAACAAGATTCCGGTTGATATACAAAATTTGCCTTTCACGAAGTTTAAAACTATAGTGAAACAAAAACTTTATACTAAAGGTTATTATACAACTTCTGCGTACTTGGATGACAAAAATCCGTGGTAGTAACCCGTTTAGCTCATGGAGGTAGTCTCGATCTCTGATGTTCCAAAACAAAAAAATATATTCTAAATGTTGAATATGTACAAATGTTATTTACAAAGAGTAACCCCTAGAGTGTCTTGCTCATTCTTCTCCGGGGAATCTGCCTTACGAATGAACGGTAGAGTTTAACCATTGTGACGATTTCAAGTGTAATAATGCTTACCTATGAAATAAAGATTATTTTGAATTTAAATTCATATGAATTTTACCACCAAAACGAGCTTGTACTGTCGAAAAACTCAGCGACTGCATCAAATGTTTATGTTACAAATATACAGTGCCCCTAGCGGACACAAAAAGAACTCAAATTTGCAATACAAATGTATGACATACTGACTACTTCCAGTTTATGTATATAATAAAAATATAGACGTATGTACGCATTGACTTACAAATAAATGGACGACGGGTCTAATACAAAAACCACGTAAAAAATGTCCCAAGTCAACCTATTCGAAATTTAAATTGTAATGTCATCGCAGTATCGCGCTGTCAGTAGAACAAATGAAGACTAAAGCGGAGTGTCGCGCTCTGTATACGATTTTAGCGCCTTAGAAGTGCGGACACTTTTTAGCGCGGACCCGACGTCCATATAATTGTAAGTCAATGTATGTACGTTAATCTTCTTTCAACGCGTTATCCAATGTAATTTATTCGAATCAATTTCATCAGCTTTGGCACCGCAATGAGTTTATAATGTCGAAGCCGCCAGCGATTTTATGGCAAATTATGCAGCGGTCACAAGACCTTAAACTAGTTTTAAAAAAATTTACGCGTCCGCTTATGACTTTGAAACTGTAAGTATGCGGTAGAGGTGTTGAAAAGGAACTTTTATTTTATCTTTGATAATCCAAGTTCATTTCTCGCTTCACACTCAAACAAAAACTATTTAAAAAAAAATCGCAAAGAAAACTAAGACCACAAGTTCGACTTACATTTGGCCGGTTTTATTTTTTTATTTCGTGAAAACTAGTACACCAAGGCCAGTTCACATACAGGTTGATTTATTAAAGCAAGATGATCATGGTGTCCTCGTATAATGCCGTTTAATATTTCTTATTCTTGCGTGTGTTGAAAAAAAAAAGTATTTAAATGAAAAAATAATTTAAACAAAACACTTTCAAAACTTGGCAACCTCATGGCATCATAAAAGCGAAAATGATATCTACATGTACAAGCTTATGATTGCATGTATGAAGTTGTTTTCATATTCTTTAGCTTTCGTTAGGTTGTGTCTGACAAATGCGAATGCAGTTAAGTGCGCCTGGGTAATCACATCTCATGCAAAGCAAGCAAATACAGACGCGAACAGATCGTACTACTTAATGCACGTGTGTGTTTCGTAAACAAGCACATTTGCGGTGCATTTCCCGGATCTGTACGTACCCTTATAGTTTAATAAAAATGGAAGTAAATTAATTTGCGCGGTGAAGTTTAAATCGTGCAAAATAGCTGCGCTTGTGTTGAATATTTTTTCATGCAGTTAATTATCCCACCCTCTAAAATAATAACCACCCAATAAAATAAATAACACAAGCGAAGCTACAGTCACAAACAATCACCAAAAATATACCCGACCCATGTTTCGCATGTCCACGAGGCATCCTCAGGGGCTGTTGACTGCTCGATGCTCGGTCGAAGATTATCTCTTCGCCTGAGAGGCGAAACACGTGTCGGGTATCTTTTAGTGGTCCCATTTCATTTTGAAGAAAATCATCCACCTCTAAGGGTGGCTAATCACGCATGAACATTCATTTTTATAAACAGCGCCTAAATTTTATTATAATGGTTGATTATGCTATTCTCCAATTCAAGGCGTTTTTCTCTCTCAATATACTTTGAGTAGTGAGAACCGATTTTTATTATTTCCTGTGTCAAGTCCTGTATAGTGGCAAACTAGGGGATATTCCAATAAAACTTGGCAAATAGATGTAATTCCATGTACTTTTGATCGTTGTTTTTAGTAACTCTGTACTGAGATTATTGTTAACATGGACTTCCGCAAAGTAACGCCTGAATCTATTAATCCCTTAAAGTTTTTTAACACTCCACTCCATTTTAAGGAAAATAAAGGAAAAATTAAGTTTTAAGTTCAAGTTTACATCCTGTATTTCAAAATGGTAGCTCTTCACATGGAACGTCACATAATATTAAGTTATTGGTTCTGGCATACGGCCAAGACGATGATGTTTGATATTTGTATGAGAGTGAATTAGATTCTACATTGTGCGGCGTTGCCAAGTTCTCTGTGTTTTGTGTCACGAATTAGTCTTGCCTCAAGGATATTGACATTTTATTTCCTTATCGCTATTTGTCTTAGATGGGATATCGTTCTTGGAGGACCGTTGACCTTGTAGGCAATATTTAGAATTTATTGACACGTTCATGTCAAAGATAACAGGGGTCATCTGTCTGTGACAAAAAACAAAAATCGCGAATCCAAAATGGCGCCGGAAAAAAATTCTGTTTTGGATGCAAATTACTCCGAAATCTTTAGGAGCTCTTAAATGCGTGTTTAATAATAATAATAATAATAATAAGCAATTGCTTGGTTTCATACTAGAGAATTCACCAGAACGATGGAATTCACACTGTGGTACATCCCAGAACACCCAGACGAGAACCAATCTAGAACAGTACATTTCTCAAATTGGTCTTACCGGGAATTGAATCCGGGATTCCCTCGTCCAGAGCCTACCGTGCTACCCTTTGGGTCCAATGTCATCGTTTGGTCGTTCGGTTTTTTTTTGTACAAGGTGACAGATTGAATGAAATAAATATTTGAAGAGGCGAATGAGCAGCTAATATCCATACCAAGCATGTAAAAAAAAAACACTTCCTTATTTTTAAACATTTTTCTATTTGATATTCTGTGCGAGATACCGCGTCAATCGAACATGTAGCGAATATTCGGCAAGGTCAAAACAAACCCTTACCAACCTCTACATCGTTGGTGTATTTACCCGTGTAGCCTGTGTAGTTCAGTGGAGTTGCAGTGACGTTTATAACGATGCCTTATCACTACATAAACGAGGAGTATTGGGACATGATGCGATGTTACGTTATGGTATGTTATGCAAATTATGTTGTTAGTCGTGTTATGGATCTGTGCCGAGAAATGTTCCTTAGTCGACAAGTTCCATCCTACATATTGATGTCAGGACTCAAAATACAAGAATACAAGGTATTTATTCGCTGAAGAATGTAGTTAACATTGCAAGTGTTATAGTATATTATATTAGATCGTACTTGTTCACCATAAACTTGGCATTCGAATATATTACATCATCCTTTTTTCATTTTTGATGTAGCATGCATTAAAATTTAATTAATACAATAGCTTAAACAAACATTAATTGGAATTTAACCGGAAAATAGGAAGTCAAAAATATGACATACAATCATTGACTTACAAAAAAATGGACGACGGGTCTAATACAAAAACCACGAAAAAAATGTCCCAAGTCATAATCAAATAGGTTTATTTAAACGTAGTGACGTGTAAAGGAATACGAAAAAGCTAAAACGTTGAATTTAAATTGTAATGTCTAAATTGTCTGTCAGAAGAAACAAACGAAGACTAAAGCGTGAATGACGCTCTGTATACGATTTTAACGCCCTATAAGTTCGGACACTTTTTAGCGCGGACCCGACATCCATATAATTGTAAGTCAATGCATACAATAGTCAAATTTAACATTTTATGTTATCAAGCAAAAATCGTCTATATTGTTATACTATTGTAACTAACAAATTATGCAATTTCAATTTTAAATTGTCTACAATTTAATTCTTTAACAACATTCGGTAATTTATAAAATAATTTGGGTGCTAATACGAACATCGTTCTTCTGTAAAATTCCTGGACGTTGTTTGGGCGATATTTCTATTTTATTCCTTGTGTTTCTAGGATATCTAGTTCTAGACTATATTTAAGTTACTTAGATGTTGTTTGACATGTACACAGGCCTCGTAAATATACATCGATGGTAGGGTTAATCTCTTCAGTTTCCTAAAGTAAGGTGCAAAACTCTCTCGCTGACCCACACCAAATATGGCCCTGACACATTTCTTCTGAGTTTTAAATAGTGGCATAATGTGTGTTGCAGCAACATTTCCCCAGAGTAGTAGTCCACATCGCAAACTAGAGGCTACATACAGTACAGCTACACTCAGTGTTCTCGGAATGCTCTGTTCTTGCAATACATCAACGCCTTCAGGACGCTGTTGGGGCTGTCACGTTTCTGCAGTGCCTCAGCCATGTTCACTGACGCGTGCGTTTATAGTTTCACGGCTGTTGTACGTAAAAAGTCGGCGTCGCTACTGAAGAGAATACGTGACAGCCCCAATAGCCTCGTGAAGACAGTTGCTGACAGGAATGAGTGCCCAATTACGCGGCACTTAATAAACAATACAGCCACTGGTAAAATATAAGTACTAATATAGTTTAAAGTCTGTACGTACTAACATTTGATTGGATCTCAGTTGTCTCAATAGATAAATTTAATTCTTATTATTATTATTAATATTATAAACGAGATTATAAAAGAGCAGTTTTTTGTGATGTTATTAAGTTAAGAGTAATGCCCAAAAATTTTGTTTCATTAACTTGAGCATCTTTCTGTCCATCGCAATTTATAGTTCAATTACGATGGATAGAAACTCAATCTGCTCAATTTTGTCTGTCCTAAGCTACGATCAAAATATTATGAAGGGAAAATTGAATTATTTTGAACCGACTTCAAAAAAAGGAGTAGGTTCTCAATTCGACAGTACGTTTTTTTGTATGTATGTTACGCGATAACTCCGGTATTTGTGAACCGATTTTCATGATTCTTTTTTGTTGGGAAGTACCTCCATAGTGGTCCTATTTAATTTTGAAGAAAATCATCCACCTTTAAGGGTGGCTGTCCACGCATGAAGATTCAGTTTTATAAATAGCGCTTAACTTTTATTCTAAGGAGCAATTATTTTAATGGTTGATTTTGCTATTCTCTAATTCAATTCAATTCAAGGCGTTTTTCTCTCTCAATATACTTTGAGTAGTGAGAACCGATTTTTATTATCTCCTGTGTCAAGTTCCGTATTGTGGCGAACTAGGGGATGAATCCGGGTTTGCGCACTTTCCGGTAAACGATTTCAATAAAACTTTGCAAATAGAAGTAATTCCACTTACTTTTGAGGTCGGTTTGTTTAGTACTCTGTACTGAGATAATTAATAGCACTGTTTAAGTACGAAGGATTGACAGGCGCTGTTTCATAGAGCATTGTTTCAAATCTCTATAGCAGCCCAAATGAAGAGTGTGTAGTACTATAAAATGGCACGAGTTTTTTTGTTTTGTTTTTTTTTACATATTCGGATTAGATATTTGTCATTCAATTTGTCACTCTGTTTAATTTTTCCGCCATTTTTCAATATGGCCGCCGTACAAGTCTTTATAATTCATAATCCAATACTTCTCGATAACGCTGACGTAAAAGAAAAACACGTTGACGAAATTTGCGAGCCGAAGAAGGCTCCCAACTGTTGAAAAACGTATCCCCAATCCAAATTGGATCAGCATGGCGGACTATGCGGTAAAACTTCTTAAAGACGTAACATTCTACGTCCCAGTATATTTTGATGATGAATTGCTGAGAACAGGTGAATCGCCCTGTTCGGTTATTACTTTATCCAATAACAAAACAAATTGAGAATGATATTCTAGAACGGATTACAAACTAAGCTACGTACTAATTAATTTCTACACATTATTCATATTTTGTATGCATGTATTCCTTTCCTCTCATGATGTGGTGTCCTTCAAACGAGGCGTGATGAGGCATCTTGCAGGCGTGCAGGGTGTAGGGGGCTGGCGTCGTGATTCTATCAACACTGCACTAGTGCAGTATAAACATCACCTGAAGTAACATCGGAAAAGTATGCTTACTTTCAATATCCAGTCCTCAGTGTGAGGATTGTGTACGCTGATGAACCTCTGGTCCGAGGTGTATGTCATTCTGCCCGATGTCAGTAGATGTATGTCACGATGTCTGATCCATGACACCTGTAGAAAAAGAAATTGTAAATTGAAAATTTTATAACCTGGGAAGCCGTTAGGTTTCCAAATACTTTGGGTACTTTTTTCTTTTTTTATGGTGACAAATAAAGTTACTGGATCCTACAATAGAATTCTACCTGGTTGTTTCCATTACGTTTACGTGTTGATATACGTAACTAGCGCAGGTGCTTTCTCACGTATTACTTTTGTGATTACTTGCATGTAACTTAGGTGTGCTTATGTGTTACATAAAGACGTTGCTTTTGGTTATTAACGGGGATTTAGTGTCAAAGCGATGATTCACAAAGTTACCGATTTTAACCTGGAAAGAGTCTATGTCAGCGAAAAGAAAAAAAAATCGGGTGATTTGAGGTGTGAACGGTTCACGAGTGTGACCACAGTTTTCTTTTTGATATTATTTAATAAAATATTTTGATGTTATTTAGGTTTTGACATTATTTATTAAAAGATTTTAATTTTAATAATTTCACAAATATAGTGATGTTATTCTGTTCAGAAAAACTCGTATTTACGGAGACTCCTTTAATTAGTAGAAATACGATGTTCTTTGTTTGAAACTCATCGTAGTTCTGTGTACAGAAACTTTCTTAGTTTAGTAGCAAGTATCATAGACAATATAATTATGATGCAAAACTTTTGTAGGACGCCTTTGTAATATGGTTTTAAAAAATATAATTGACAGATTAAAGTGAGTTTAAAAAACATATTTGAAGTTGATGAATTTACAAAAAGTCGAGCATCAAATCTCTATAGCATATGAAATGACCTAATAACAAGCGCTGGTTGCCTTTACTACCCAAATAAGGCCTTTACTACCCAAGGAGGCTGCACGGTAAAACCTAAAAACCAAATAAATAGGCATAAATTTAAAAAAAGATTCGAAAAACAAAACGGAACAAAATGATTGGGGAATCTCTGTGTTAAAGCAAGTACCTATAGTAATAAAATTTGCAAAATTATTTGCGTTGGGTGATATAAGGCAGCTTTACGTACTTTATTGCGGATGCATCTGCCAAGCTCGCCAATTTTTTGGCAATATTTTTGTTTGAAATATATTTTGTTTTTCCAAGTAACTATTTGAAATTTTTGTAACCATAATTACGTACAAATAATCTTTACCAGTACCAGAGTAACGACTTAAACATTCAGGCTATCAAGAACATTAAATATTAGAACCAATTTAGAATAGATTATTACCTAAATCTGTTTTATCGGGAATCGATATCGTTTTCTTGAGTTTTATGAGCAGGGTCACCCCTATTATGCTACCCGTTGTTCGACCAAGGTCGTCACGTCTTTCGTGCTATCCGCTGGGCCACCAAAGCCATCACAACTTTTGTGATATCCGCTGAAACGCTATGTATGTCACAATCTTTATTCTGTCCACTGGGATATTGAGATTTTCCCGATTTTCCTGGTGAACTTTTATCCAATTCCCTAAGTATAACCGTAATTTTCTACAATGCGCGTATCCAACATTTACTGTAGTAACTTACAAAGATTCTGTTCTCAGTTCATTTGGGATACATTATGCAAAATCAGCTTACGTCACGGGCCCTTGCACTCCATTACTAGGATTAATTTTGAGATTTCATACATCTGCACGCTTGTTACAACATTTATAAAAGTGTTACCAGTAAATAACGTGATTCAGATATTATATAGAAAACCTAGTCATTTAATATACTTAATTTACATTACTTATTATTATTAATACAAAGATGGAGGAATTTTTCTACCTTCTTCCTTCGATCTGACTGGATTCAAACCAGTGTCTATTGCCATGCCGGGGTCATCGCTTTTAATCAACTAAGATGTGTTCCATCTTTGTATCAGTAATAAAAACAAACTAAAAATAATGGAAATGGCATCAAGCAACATTTGTATCAAAACCGGTGCCGCCACACGCACACATTTGAATACGTAATCTTACATTAGTTCTAAAGTAACATAATTTGGATTGGTTATAAATTATCAAACGAAAATAGACAATAATAAAAAACTTTTGGTAAAAAAAACTGAAACTTATTTGGATCTAATAAGGTTTTATTATTACTTGTCACATAAACGCTAAGAATCCTATAAACACAAACTTCTTGGAACAAAAGCAAAAAATTGACAATCTACAGATAGGGGTGTGACATTTAATTGATATCGACATTATGTTTCATAACTAGCGGAATATTGAACTAGGCATCGCTTTACATTTGCTATAATTAGGATCATCGAGCATATAACCAGAAATAGAGACGAAATGTCATTTAATTTGTTTGAAAACTATTCTCTATTCTGCCATATCATTACTGAGACAACTGCGCTCCGATTGGCTAGCCCGAGTTCGAAACAATTGACGGGTGACAGCTGCCTCTGTGGCCGAACGGTTACCATGCCGGACTGCCACGCAGAGGTCCCAGGTTCGATTCCCGGGCCGCGAGAAATATTTGTATGACCTACATTTGTTTCTCTCGTGAGTTTGGGTGTAAATTGTGCTTGTCTATATGTGTGTCCATGGCACCCGCAACACAGGGTTTCCCTAGTGCGGGGCTATGTTAAGTGTGTGTGTTATTATATTATTATTAAATGGGTGTCGTCAATTGTTTTACTTCAAATCGACCAGTTAACTTGAGCTTTGCTATAATGGACGAATGTTGCAAAATTACATATTTAATATTTTTTAATTACAAATGAAACGTGATTCTGCTTGTTTTGTAATTAGATATTTTGCTGTTTTTCCCACACCACCGAATAGAACAGCACGGCATTGTTAGAGATATTATCTTTATTACAATAAATATATAATATTTTTTGGAATATACGGAGACGTACACGCAGGTCAGTAGTTAGCCTGTCTATATTGCAGTGCAAACGAGAGTTGATATATATAAGAGCTGTATCGCTAATGTGTTACCAGGAATATATGGCCCTTATTTTGTCTCTATTTCTGGTTATATACTCGATGATTAGGGTTAACCACGGAGTACATGGAAACGGCATTTAAAGCAATTACTTCGAGAACTAGCGTAGCTGACTTTTACACGCCCACATTTGTTACCAAATACGCGTAAGGTTTTACTACACGCAAATATCAATTGATATATCCTATGCAGGCGTATGCGTGCCTATACGTAGCTACATGCTACAATCACAGTATTAATGATTTATTATACTGTAATCGTACTTTCATTAACCTACTAGATTTCAAGTCAAGCCGATCACTGGAAGGGTTGAAATATTAAAACTAAGCCATCATAAAAATCTTTATTCTCCCTGAAATATGATATATTTGGTCAACAATTACCTCTTTCTGAACTGACTGAATATGACTACACGTATAGCGTCGACGAGCGTGTCAAGAAAATGAAGATACTTATTTTCGAAGGCGAAGAAGCGAATCGTTTGTTTCCTGAAAACTTGACGAAAAATAACTGACAATGCTTCTGAAATGTTTTCACATTTAGATGTGGACTATAATTTGTGAATGCGACTCTGAGTTTCATGTCATATATTACCTGATTAACTAAATAATTTATTTCTTAATAAATTTTTCGGTTGTTATTCATATGTACATAATTTAATGTGATGTCATGAAATGCCTATAGCAAATGGTGCTACATTTAGTAGGTACCCAGCTTTTACTGCCTGTTGCTTCAGCCCATTTCTCCTTTAAAAAGGATCCTGCGGAAAACTAAAAAAATCAATACAAAAACTGCAAATGTAAATCATGCCTGTGATAAAATTAAGAACTCAAGCGGACGAAGGTTACGTAAAATTAGTAAGTAGGGATATAGGAATCATGTAGATAAGGGAAAGAAAATCTCCATTCTAATAAAGTCTTCATTTGATACTCCACGAACTTACGTGCATTGTAAAATTATCGACTCTGTACCACTTCTATCTATATTTCCTTTTTTTCCACTAATACAATATATATTAATACTTAAATTGAAAATTTAAAACAACTATTGCGATTGTTGGGACCAAACATATAAGTAATCAAAATTGTTAGCTTTTAAATACATGTAAACAATTTATGTTTACACATTGGTACCCCCATAATAAAAAAAAATTGAACTAAACCAAAACCGTACAATAAATACAAAGTTTCTACATATCGATAATTTGATTACAACACGCGGACCCAGTACCAAGTGTAATACGACACTAGTGCACGCAATTCATTGAGCGTCATTCGAGTTGGTGTTTTGACGGCGGCGATGGCTAGTAACCAATGTATATTGTTATTACCGAATTGCGAGAAAATAGTTTTGTTTCGAAATCACAGTATTGTATTGTTCAAAATATTAGAAAATACAGACTTTCAGTACTTACCGGTGGAAGGAAATCACTCCCGGAGTATTTTTTAAACTTTGGCTTCTTACGCGACATAATATAATGGCATATTTCTATTTTCTCCACAAAATAATCATGTATCACATTTGAACGACGACTGACGCGCTGTTGACACTGCTGACACTGTCTGGTGATAAACTAGGTAACGCGGACCCCGCCCACTAACCAGTCTATTACTAGTATTCATGTGGTCTGTGGTAACTACATGCCTGTCCATAACAGTTGCAGGGCCACTCAAAGCTAATCACAAAGATCTGAGAGGCATTGCCACTGCGCCTGACAGTTTGTGACATAAGTTGACAAATCTCATGTGCCTGTAACCCTTAACCGGAAACGGAACACAGTAATGCTGACATGACTGCTTGGCGGCAGGAATAGGTAAGGTGGCAGTACTTACCTGGACGAACTCTTTCACAAGGAGCTCTAATGCTACTAAAAAATTGCAGCTTGGAAAATCCCAACAGTACTTTTAGTTGAAAAGTAAATGTATTGTAAAATATTCGGAAAAGAGAACCCCATCACTAGCTAACGGCGAAATCAGAAAGCGAAATTTGAATGCGCAATTCGGGCGCAATTAGTCTATGGCGTTGTATGTTTTAGAATTTTCTATTGTATTTCAACTGTCAGTTTTAGTTAAGTTAATGTGTCTTTGTTAACCGACTTCAAAAAACGGAGGAGGTTCTCAGTTCGACTCTATGTGTTTTTTGTATGTATGTTACGCGATAACTCCGGTATTTATGAAACGATTTTCGTGATTATTTTTTTGTTGGAAAGAGGTCCCATTTAATTTGGAAGAAAATTATCCACCTCTAAGGGTGGCTGTTCACGCCTGAAGATTCATTTTTATAAATAGCGCCTAAATTTTATTAAAAGGAGCAATTATTTTAATGGTTGATTTTGCTATTCTCCAATTCAAGGCGTTTTTTTCTCTCAATATACTTTTAGTACTGAGAACCGATTTTTATTATCTCCTGTGTCAAGTCCTGTATAGTGGCGAACTAGGGAATGAATCCGGGTTTGCGCACTTTCCGGTAACCGATTTCAATAAAACGTGGTAATTATATGTAATTCCACGT
>NW_020653852.1:21214610-21221810 GCF_003589595.1 Hyposmocoma kahamanoa | reverse complement strand
AACGAAATTGAAGACATTTGAAAAAGATATATCGTATAGTATACGTGTTCTATTCAGTTCAGTTGGTATATAAAAAAAAAATCATTGGTATGTAATTAAAATAATTAAGTTGTAAATGTTTTAAAAATACAAACAAACAAAAATACAAAGTGAAATTCAGCCTGGAGGTACAAAAAAGTTGCTTGTAAGAAATAGCATTTGATATATTTTATTACAGTATTTTTTATGCTTGCATCGCATTAACGTTCCGAGAGTTTCCCTTTGATGACAACATTAAATTCTTATTTTTTAACAAGAAAATAACAAATTTACTTTTGAAAGCCTACGTCTTCGACCCAATTTTGTAAAAGCTACACGCGTAACTGCTACAACGTATAAACGTAGCAATTTGCTACGGAGCCGTAGCACATTTTCGTTAGAAATTGAGAAGAGAAAATTTGTCTTTAGAAACACAGGGATACGTTACTAACATTGTGGTGATGTTCCACTGTTCATTTAAATTGACATTCAGAACGATTACATATATGTACTACTATTGTGTGTTTTAAATTTCATCAGGATTGTTTTACTTATACAAATGTATATGAGTAATTCAATGCAGTGTTAAAGGATCCATATTACATATAAATTTATTAAACTCCACAGAACCATTCACTTTCGGATTAAAGACTTCGGAATATTTCCGGATGAATTTATTATTTACTCTCTTAATCCTCTTTGGGTTGTAACTCGAGAGCTTCGATGTAGTTTATTACAAAAGCAGTAAGATAATTCCTCAATAACATGTACGACCACAACAACCTACTAAGCTTTACGCTTTGAACATTGGATCGTTCTAAATTTATAAGTGGAATAGATCTCTCCGTTGTGGGTATTGTAGAAAGAGATTAAGTTGACAGTGTTACGATTCAATTAAGATCAACCTTAGAGTAAGAGTAACCTTTTAACCTATATATTGTCCGTTGAATAATGAATAATAATAAAAACTAAGAATTTCCTGTATTATGAGAAAAACAACAACTAACGCTGCCTAGACCACGTCCCAGGTACGGCCCTGATGTCTGTGGATAGTCCTTAAGAGTGACGAAGGAAAGGAATTACAGAACGATTCAAAATTTCAAAAGTAAGTGACCAGGAACCAGAGAAATGGGTGATAAAAAGGTGGAATGACGAAAGAGGTCGCATCATCACACATGTAATATTAAAAAGCCAATTCTACTGAAGGTGACAGAGAGAGAGAGGCAATTTTTTCTTTGATAGACAACTCTTTGAATCACCCAATCAATACGCAGCAGTGAGACACGTTATTTACATTTAAATTCAGAATGTTGTGTTTAATATTGTTATTTTGACGACTTCGTTGTGTGCTGTAAAAGGATATAAATTCGATTCTTTAAACTAAGTACTACACTCAAGTCTAGGAATTGTGGTACATACAGACATTGTATTGAATAATTTATGTCTCTAGTGACGCAAATATTGGGTTGTATTGTATTCTCTATGTGTGTGTTGTGTATATATGTTTATTGCTTGTTTCACCGTCTCTTGAGAACATTTTCTCAACAAGACCATCGAGGACCTCTTGTCCTTTTTGGTATCCTTATGGTGTCCTAGTAAATATACGTTGTAACTCCAGTACTACAGATTTAGTACCGAATGTCACATTTAGATGATATGAATTGTATCATGAAACATGTTAGTAAAGTGTTAACATGATACATTTTCGATTTCGATTTGATTTAAAATTTAAGTCGTCTTGCACTTTCAAAAGAAAATGCAAGCTTTGGCTACTTTCGAGCCAAAGATCGGCAAGTAATTGGATGTAGCTTACATTCTTATATTTTTATTTTTAGGTACTATTCATCCCTGCCTAAACTTTGAATTGGAGTAATTGGAATGTTTTATTTAGCACTAGTACCATCGTGACAATAGGATTCTAACTTTAAGTTATATAATAACATATGTATATTTATAGTTATGTGATAATTTTTTGGAGCTACTCGAGACGCGTCGTACAAATACTGTCATTGGAATGTAGCGAGTTTTTTTCAAAAAGGTAGGGCCTGAAAAACAACTTAAGCTGAAACTCCTTTTTAATTACACAACATGTGTAACTAAATTGTTATGCAAATGTAGATAAATAAAGCTCTTTATTATTATTATTAATTTATATAAGACTCAGAAAATATTTCTGTCCTATGGCGCAATCAAGGATATTAGCAGCCTACTGCAAAATCTCCTTCACCTAAATCAAGACACGGTGTGTTCTCGCCACGTTACAGGCCAACCAGATCGCAGCACACTAACACTCCACACGAAAAGACTGTCCACGCCGACGAGGACGAACAGCCTCCAGTTCAGCATGTACTCGTTCCTACAGCACGCCCTTCTGGCGAATGTATCCTGTAGCCTCCCGAACCGAGGTCTGTTCTACAAGGATTACTTAAATTTATATACAATTAAAGAGCCTTTAGCTCGCCCTTTTGTCCTGAAGCGCAGTCAATGCCATCAGTTGCCAAATGTCTTTTATAAAAAAACGATATGATATCGGATTTGAAACAGAAATCAAATGGCACGTCACTACTTGCACCTTTGCGGGACAGCATAGCGAACCTTAGTTGCATCGTAACCTTTTTTGTATAACTGCAATAAACCTTTCTTGAACATTTTATCAGCGGTTTCCTTTCTCAATAAATCCGTTTGTTGTACGATATAAATTTTCCTTACAGCGAGCGTGTTGCGTCATATCGACTAGAATAGTAGCTGTAATTCAATTAGGTGCTCAGGGAATCGAAATTGGAGTAGCGTTTATACTACGACATCGTGACAGTTCCTAATCCACCGCAGCTTTGCCTGGTTATACGATTTCAATAGCGGGGATCGAAAATATACTGTAATTACAAATAACCTGTGGTAGCTATGTCAGACTTTTTACGAGTGTATTTTCTTTGTATTTGCGGCGTCTTCGTCAATACTTTTTTTGTTAGTGCGCCATTACGGAGGACATATTTTTCCCTTGTTTTAGGCATAAAGTATGTATTTACCATTAGCTTTTAGGGGGTGAATACATATGGTCGTAAAAGGATTCTTGGCTACAGGGCCAGTCAGTGATTGATAATGCGAACCGTGTCGGGTTCTATACCTGGGGGAACTGTTTAAGTATGCATTTCAGTTAGAGGTACATGATTTGGACGAATCATTCATAATTTTGATGTTTTCATCGTGTGCTTTATAAAAATTGTAGCTAAAAACTGGGCGTCTTTTCCAGGGTCTGGAAGCGTTTATGAAATGCTCTGTCCCGTTTACATGATACCCATTGCTGGCCTTGGACTTGGCGGAGCAAAACCAAAGAAACTAATTGACACCGACTTTCTTGCGTCAAATCTTTTAGTAGACTAAAGCCCTTTGAAATATTGTGAAATATAAATGTCGCTCTATGGGACGCGGACGTACATGTATGTAATACAAGACATTCCTCTAGTTTCGAGCGTTTAGTTAATGTAAAATCTTTATTACAGGATTGTCCGTAAGTGGTCAGTTAGTTCATCATCACCGTCATCATGAAGCCATTATAAATTCCACTGCTGGTCACGAGTCTCGTTTAAAGAAATGTGTTAGTCCTTTTTAGAAAGGTCATAGTCCACCACGCTGGGCCAATCCAGGCTAGAGACTACACGTTGTCCGAGGACGGTGAACCGTCTTCGACAAGCAAGTTTCCTCACGGTATTTTCCTTTACCATTAGTAGTAGATAAAGCTACTACAAACTAACATTTGTACGTAATTTAGAAACTAAAGTTGAATTCAAGTAAGATACAGAATAAAGAGTAATAAGGCCTCGGCTCGGGCTGCCTATTTTAACCCTTTGGAGTCGAAACTCTTGACACCTGGGGTTCCGGTAAACTTCATCTATACAAAATTTTATTCAAAAAGTTAATAGACTGTCTAAGATACCCAAGGGCATCCGACATATTAGTATACACAATACAAACGGAAAACGCTGCCAGCATCTTGGACACCTTGCGGTAGGAAGACAATTTATTCATATAATTTAATTCTATGTAATTTGACTTATTGTCTAGAAAAAGATTTTAAAAGTTATATACATGACATCGCAATAATTCGAACGGCGACTTCTCAATGCAGAAGCAGGTGTTCTTCCTCTATGGTACCACTGCTGAATATTTTTTGTTTACCTTTATAAACGAAAAAATAAAAATAAAATATTGCAACTGTGAATAGAAATCAAATTTGTTACCTTTTACGGTACACAAAAGTACACAAAAACTAGCCAACTGGGTCATTCAGATACGATAGTGAATAGCAAATTCAAATATCAAACAAAACTGGCGAGGGCAAACCAAATTCGCATTTTGTTAAAAGTTATTTGTTTTAGATCTGTTTACTAATCTCACAAACCGTTACTTACAGTTGTAAAATTGTTAACCTCGATAATATTACAAACTGCTGTTAAAGTTTTTGTTTATGTTCCTGTTGTTCATTGTTTCGAATTACCACATCAATTATGAATATAGTTGTATGCAAAATATAGACCTAAAAAAACTCAGGTAGGAAATGAAACTATTTTTACGAACCTGAGCTGGGCGCCTACAAATTAGACGCTTATAAAAGCGCTATAGTAGCGCCACTTCATACAACTAAATTGATACTGAAACACATGCAAGTTTTATTCACTAAGCCTTAATGATTATTACTAATTACAGGTTCTATACCACGGTATGAATAATTATTGACCCTATATTCCGAAACTGTTACACATTTCATGGCAACGGGTTGATCGGCCAATATAATCATACTGTTGGGTAATTGTCTCTTTTTTCTTACGCCATCATTTAGAGTCTTGTGCTAATCGTCCTTGTTGTTAACCTTAGGTCGTTTCCTGACTTTTCGGTACGATAGCGATGCTCTGTACGCTCGGCATATGCAGTACCGAAAGCTTACCGAGCGCCTATATTTCAAGGTGCGCTTCCCGATTGTATTCGTTACTCGAGGAAGACATGATCTCACGACGTCACACTCGATACTTTCGGTACCGCGCATACTGATGTTGCGTCACTACCGCACTGATAAATCAGAAAACGGCCTTAACATTATCGTCTACCCATTCCGGTTGGTGATCTGCCAATTCGATCGACGCTCTCTTTTTGTCGTCTTTGTTTATTTGTAATCTGGCCACCTTACCAGATGATCCGTCTACATTTGAGAGTCGTTACCCGCTTGCTAAAGTTGCCATTTTTATAAAATTGGCCAGCAGCTCACTTCTTAGGTTGCTTTGTCTACGATTTTTACTTTAGCCGTTTTCAGTACTCAGTAGTGCTCATCAGGGACCGGTTTTAGGGCCAAGATTGTATGTGTTAAGAAAATCTTGCCGTCTAAGACAAATTTAAATTTCGATCAAATCCATGTATGAAATATATAAATATTTCTTTTCATAAATAAGCAAATTACATTTGAAATCGTCGAGTTAGTTAAATACTACTACTCAGTTAAAGCAGATTATTCCTTCGTTTATCATTTACGTTCAAAGATACTTTTTTTGTAGTATCAAATTACGGGACGAACAAGTCGTGCGCCTGATGATAAGCTACACGCCTGTCCATGACAGTTGCAGTGCCACTGAGAGCTTTAAATCGCAAAGATCTGAAGGGCACCGCCATTGCGCCGGTCACCCTGAGACATAAGTTGACAAATCCCATGCGCCTGTAATTTCACCCTTACCCTTCAAAACCGAAAAACAGTAATGCTGGCATTATTGCTTGGTGGCAGAAATAGGTAAGTAATACTTTGAGATACAATTGTAACTTACATGATAACTTAATAACTGACAATATTCCAGTCCATGCTATTTGTTGAGAATTCTACTATTTTAAATTTTACATTATCAAATAAAATACTTTTTATTATTATACTAATCAATCTTTATTTCAGTAGTTAATGGTCTTAAATAATAAGTTTATACAATTTAGATATAAACAAACTAAGCGGAATCACCGCATCCCTGACGTTTGAGGGCAGTTTGCTAAAGATTTGGACTGCCTCAAAACTTGTGGATCTTTTGCCGTAGTTAGTTCTGATCACTAAGTACAATATTTATTTGAAATATTTTTTTTATACATATAAAAAAAAATATTGAAAAGAAAATGCGCGAAACCGTATTCATCCCATAGTTTGCCACCCTATGAAGTAGAATATTGTCTTCAGATTTAAATGGGACCAATCCTGAGGACCCACTTTCAAACAAATATGGTGTTATTGCGTAACACACATACAAAAAAAAAACAGTCGAATTAAAAAACACGTCATTTTTTTTCGGTTAATAATAGAAACAAACTGAAAGACCTAAACGGTTGACTTCTATGTTTTTTTTGTTATCTAACGTGTAGAAGTTATTGAATATCGTAAGAAAGTCATTCGGGGAAACCACTGTTGAAGACCTCGACACACGTACGAGGCATTTATTTCGGAGGGTCTCCTAATCAGACGACTTTAACTAGTAGGAAATTTCACGATACTTACAGTTCTATTCCCCAAATCATGGACCCGACAATTCAACTGCGCGGTCTTCCCGACTAGGGCCGTCACGTTTCTGGAGTAGGCCACGTCGAAGTGGGGCCCTCGTTGTGTGAGGCCGAGGTCCACATCTGTGTAGTCCAGCTCTTGGACGCCATCTGGGCTAAGGCCATTTGCGTTGTCTGTGCAGCCTGTGGACAAAATGGAGTTTATGAATTAATTGCCCCTTTTTAGTCTATGTTGAATTTTGGTATTATGGTACAAGTTCATGTTTTGTTATTAAAATGGGAACAGGTTAAACCAAGCGATGTTCAATATACAAGCCACGTTTTCATGGTTAGATTACCTCAGTACACAAACTGCTATCTAAACGTGAGTTCAAATCGCGCAAGCGTACATCGATTTCCGACAGCTGCCATTTTATCCGTATCATAAATTGCCTCGAAAATTGCTGACGTATGCATGGAGTCACGTCGCAGTATGATTTCTCTGACAAGTAAAGAAGGTTGAAAGGATGTTTCTACAAGGCTACGTGTCGTGGCCGCGTTCGGCATTTCGTTGCATGAATGACTGAACGAATGCGTAAAAGAATTAATGAACAAACGAAGGAATGAGTGAATGAACGAATGAGCGAATAAATGAATGAATGAATGTTAATATTCGTAATAATT
>NW_020653852.1:21105330-21199610 GCF_003589595.1 Hyposmocoma kahamanoa | reverse complement strand
TTCAAAGAACCTATTGCAATAAAACGGCAATTTCATACTTTAACCCCAATATTATATTAATCTAATAAGACTCGAACCTGCGTTTTTATGCCAATTTAAGGCAACTACCACAGATCAACCAGCTGAGCAACAGACCTTACGAATTTCTCTATGCGTCAATTACAGATGTTTGTTGTTTGGTTTTAGCGCCAGCTTTGAGAAAGCAGTAGAGTAGCAGTAGTTCTGGTTTTGAAGGGTTAAGGGTGCTGGTGAAATTACAGGCACATGAGGCTTGACAACTTATGTCTCAAGGTGACGGCCGCAGTGGCAATGCGATACAGATCTTTGTGATTTAAAGAGCTGACTAGCAGTGCAACTGTTATGGACAGGCGTTAAGGTTACTATCAGGTAACAAAGTCAAAGTATCATTTACCCCATAGGTAAAATAATTTTACACTTGAAAGCATCACATTTAAGCTACTGCTCGCTAGAAGAACGAGCAAGAAACTCTAGGGATTGCTCGTTTCAAATAAACTTAAATGCTATGGAATACACTTTGAACCAAATTTGTGTGGATTCTGGAGCTGTGTCGTCTTTCCATACGTCTTCAATTTTGTAATGCTTTTCACAACAACTTTTCAATCAGAATATTTTTAATGATAATCTATATATTATATGTTCGGAATCTTATTGTAAAAACGTATACAGTTCCCCAAAAAGAGTCGTTTACCTTGGTTAAACGAAATCGTGGTACCATGAGTTTGGACTTAACTCTAAGGTTAATATTATGGATTCTTTCTTTCTTATTGAAATTATGTATATTTTTACGGGCATACAAAATATTTGCGTAAATGTACTGTGATGCCACAGTCATGATACCAATCTCCTCAAACTTTTCTCTGAGAGAAGCCCGAGAGCCTAGACGGTACACAGGACGAATCGCTCGTTTTTGCATTACAAATATGGTTTGAATATCGACCGCTTTACCCCACATAAGAATCCTGTAGGATATTATACTATGCAAGTAACTAAAGTAAACTAGTCTACCTCACGTGTTCTTCGGACTGCGTATGCAGCGAAGCTTAATCTGCTGGCCAGAGAAGATATGTATATGTGGAAACCATTGAAGTTTTGATTGATTGAAGAAGTACTATCTAAGGACACTCCCAAGAAGACTGCTTTATTAACAAAGTTGAACTTTTCTGTTTATTTCTATGCTTGGACTAGTCGATTTTACGTTAGGTAATTCAAATTTAACACATTTTGTCAGGCGCACGACTTGTTTGTCCCTTCCCTTTATATTGAAAAAAAGATATGTTTTTTTAACTACGTTGTGCTACTTTAGCAGTTTTAAGATTCCTATTGATATTCCAAACAATCAAAGGCATTTCTAAAAATAGTATGGCGACGCATCGTTGAGCGCCATCTATATTAATACGTGAGAACTAGTCTGGCCACTATCCACTATCATTCTAGGTGTTAATGGTCGTGTGACTATGATGGAATATGATATTACGAATTGTTCACTTTTTCGGAGCATTAAGTCCCAAGTCACGTACCCTATCTATTAAATCCATCCAGAAGCAAAAGCTTGTCTTGGTTCCGCAGTGCTCATATTGATTAAATATGAAATATTTAATGTAAATCATAGGCTCCCAAACCTTTTAAATCACCGCCAAGGCAAGGGCAAGTTAAAAAAATTTCAACGCCCACAATAAATAATTGAAAACACGTATTTTAATATTAACTTGACACGAAAATTCACAAGGAAAAAACCACCTGCTGGACAGCACCGCCCTAGGAGTCTTCAGCGCCCACTGGGAGGCGGTAGGGAATACTTTGGGAAACCATGATAAATCTTTGATTTTTGTCACTACATTGTTGATACTTTTCTATGAAAAAGCAATAAGCTCTTCTGCCTACTAAAACGCGGTCAGCCGCGTAACTAAATTATTTTTTGAGATATCAAAAAGCCATACCCCAGTTTTAGAATATGGATATTGTTTAATGATATTTCACCTATGCATCGTCAGGGTAAGTTCCGATAAGTCAAACACGTTAAATAATTTTAACTGTTTTCTTAAGAGAATTTTGTGTTCTACTTTTTTTCTACTTAAGGCTTGAGCAGTCGCGAATGACTATTTGACCTCTAAGCATTAGTAACAATTTCATAAGCCATCTATAGACTACGAGTTTGTACTTACACAAAGTCAAATAAAGATAAGTTATAAATTAGAATGCAGAAGAGTCATAAGTGTTTTTTTGCAATCTATACCTACATTGTTGTTCCCTCAGAGACATTCGAGAATAAACCATCGTAAATATAAACATTAAATAATATTTTAGGGTCGAAATCGTAACAGTATAAATAGTGAAATTATTAGGTAAATCATGCAATGATTCGATCGCTACATCCTATCAATTAACAACTAATGCTACTATTTTCAACTATAAAAGAGAAGTAGAAAAGAGTATTAAGTAGTTAAAATTAAAACAAGTAATTTTATTCGCCGTATTGTAAATGCATTTAACAAACGTCAATAGTTACTAATTAATTATGCGTCTTCGAAAATATAACTTTTATGTATTATTAAATTTGTTTTATACAATACGTAAATAAACACTTAGACTAATTACAAAAAAGAAATAAAAGTGATTACGACCAATACGCAAAATGCCAACAATAACGAGTACATAATGATACGTGTTTTGCGCGAGGTTAAATAAATATATGTTAAAACAGGTACTTTATTAACTAAATTGTTAACATTAAAAAGCGTTAATAGCGAGAACAAGCAAGTTTAATTGAAGTTGGAGTACTATTTTCTAGTTGAAGAATGCAAGCGAAAAGAAGCATGGGTTCGTCGTCACGAGGACAAATATTTGTGATATTTTTTGGATCAGTGCTGGTTTTATTCTCTTTGTTTTCTATTTTCTTTGAAACAAAATTGCAGCAAGCGGCGCTGGGTGAAAAAAAGGCACATTGCGTAGTGAATGCAATGCAGTATTATAGTTTCATTTCTACTAAAGTGTAATTAGGCTTCTCAACAATAAGGTATATTTCTTTGAAAGGCTAACATTGCCTGAGTGACATCGGACTGCTTAGGGTGAACTTTGGAAATAGCAATACAATACAGAACTCTCAACCAGTTAGGTCTTCAACCAGTTATTATACTACTATACTAGTTGAAGACTGTACCACCTCAGTCAACCGTGACCATGCGACCTGAAAAGGGCCCGAATCGTCGGTATGTTTAAAAAACCAAATATACGCGATTTAAATCCGAAAAAATAGTTTCATTTCCTATGTGTAACAATCGCGAAAACCTAAGAACTCGATATAACTTCTAATGTGTTAAATAAAGTGTAAGCATTTTTTTTGTAATAATCATAATAATATATAGAAGATAGATAATAAGTACAGTTGTTGATTTGAAAAAGTCCTGAGTATAGGACTTGTGTAGGTAGCCATGTGGTGTTGAATATTACACCGTTTAGGAACTTAATTATACAGCCTGATTATTTTGTTCATTAATTATACATCACGTTAATTATATATTATCCTTATTACTATAAGTAAATCTACCTGTGGTTTTAATGTACAAATGTTTAGTCTAATCAGTATTGAGTATAGGATTTGATTCGTCGTTTTCGTGTTGAATAGTAGGATAGTAGTGTAGGGGTAATTAATAAAAACTGTGTAATATTGGTAAAATGTTCAGTTCTGTTGTAGATTTTTTGTTTGAAAAAAAAAACGAATAAACGTATAGTGCAAGAAGTTGTGTTTCTCATTTTTACAAAAGTGAATATTTCTTCTGTTGTCTGTTCTTCTTGTGGTCGTGTTTTGAGCGATTGTAGATTTTACATAAAAATAATATACAAGTACATATAATAGTCCAAATACGATGATCTTGGTGGCCAAATAGTTTGCACTGTCGGCACTGCATTAGAAGGTTCCGGGTTCGATTTCCGGCAGTACCAATTAGGGATATGAACTTTTCTAAAATGGTTTTGGCCTAGGTGTTCTGGGTAGTGCCGCGGAGTGTATTCCGTAACTCTTGGTCGCGGTTCGATTGCCAGTAGAACCAATTTGGGAAAGGAACTTTTCTAAAATGGTTTTAGCCTAGGTGTTCTGGGTAGTGCCGCGGAGTGTACTCCGTAACTCTTGGTCCCGGGTTCGGATTCCCGGTTGAACCAATTTGGCAAATTAACTTTTCTAAGATGGTTCTCGCCTAGGTGTAGTAGTGTATTCCGTACATCTTGGTCCCCGTCGGTCGATTCCCGGTAGAACCAGTTTCGAAAACGAAATTTTCCTAAAATGGTTTTTTGATACTACGTGTTCTGGGTAATATCGCGTAATATATTCCGTAGCTCTTGGTCCCAGGTTCATTTCCCGGTAGAATCAATTTGGGAAATGTACTTTTGCCCGTTCTGTTGGCAACTACCTGGTCTCAAACTAGGGAACTTATGTACTCCTTATGAGTACCAGAGAAACTGAATCCAAACATAGGCATTACCAGAAACACAGATCAGACCCAAGTTCAAGAAGTTCATTTAAAAAAATTGTTCTACCGGGAATCAAACCCGCGACGATATATCGATATAACAAAATAACTAATTTATAAAATCTTAAACACAAAAACAAAGTCAAATATATATATATACAAAATAAATTTAACACAAACACAAGTTAAATTCAACAGACTACATTAAATTAATTAAAAACAGCAGCTTTTTGTGGCATAAACCCGCTCAAAAACACACGCGCAGTACACCCATCGCAAAGCCTGAAAGGTGACTTAGCGTAGTACTGCACAGACCTCGCGAGTGGAAAGAATTATTTTTTTGAAATAATAACACTTAACTTATAAACTATATAAGTTAAAAAAAAGTGAACAATACATTCTGTTCGAAATTAAATTATCTATTTATGATTTTTTCGTATAAATTTTATAAACAACGGAGGTTCGCATGTAAAGAGAAATTTATTTAAAACGAGTTTAATAAATTGTAGTTTTGCTCAAAACATTCAATTATTTAAGAAGTACTAGCAATCATATATATTTTTTGTGATTATTGGACGATTATTATTATCAGTTTTAATTTAAAAAGTGCCTAATTCGTCAATCTGGCACTTGTTCCAGCCCCAAAACGGATATTTGACCACTATACCGCGTTTTAGTTAGTGGACGGCAGACTTGGAAATCATACTGTAAAGCCTGTAGTTGGTTTTTACGATGCATACAATGATACTGGGTACTACGTACTATCATAATCTGATATTTAATTATACGTGAAACTACGTTACCGTCCATGAACGGGTTAATAGTAGGGTTTAACTAATACTTTAATTTATTGGACCAAGTTCTTTTACCAACCATTAATAAAAAAAAGAAAATTCCGTTGAAAAACCCTTTTTCCTCGGTTTCATTGAAGCTAAACAGGCTTGAAAGCGTCATTTCACTAAGCTACTTTCAAAGAGATAAAGCTCCATGAGCAAGAGAATTTCTGCACTTAACATCTTAAATCTTTTGAATAGGTCAGTTACAGTGAATTCGATTTTGTTGGACTTATAACATGACAGTAACTTGGTGAAACCGGTTTATGTAAAGGAGTATAGTTAAATCTTAGAATAATAACGCATAGAATGATAGTTTCATATCAAACGAACTGTCACAAGTGAGGCAAAAATCAAATTCATGTAGGCTAGTTTTAGTAGTAGGTTAATTTTCGGTTTTAGTGAATATTTATATAAAAATACAAGTTGAAACGCGTTACTTCCTTGTGGAATGTGATGTTAGTATCTATTTTATGTTTGTCTGACGTATTTTTACACTCATTTACCGCACATTTCGTCATTTTTAGCTAAAATTCTTGATCTGTTCGCGGTGCAAGTTGACCTTGAGCACTGAAGGACCACCCGCTCGTGTAGGCCCTTTTGGCGCGCTTCAATTTGCCTCACTTAGCGTGTGCGGACTAGGTTTCTATGAGTTATTATTGTAAGAGTTAAATAACATTTTTATTTAACTACAATCCTAAGATGTACTATGGAGATTTTTTTGTGAAATAACTCGACTAGCTTTTCGAACACATATAAAAAACTTTTTCATTCGATGGGACTTGAACCCACAACCATTGCTGTAAAGTTATCGAGTTGCCGAAATTCTCCTATGTATTTTTGTTAAAGATTTTTATATTGGATTTGTCGGCATTCTGAGCCGCTAGATTTTAGATCGCTAATCGTCTAACTTAGAGGTTGGTGAAATTACAGGCATATGGGACTTGTCTATTTATGTCTCAGGCAGTGGCAGTGCCACTCAGATCTTTGTAATTCAAAGCTCTGAGTGGCACTGCAACTGTTACGAACAGGCGTGTAGCTTACCAGGCGCACGACGTCCCGTTACTTGATATTATAAATTTAAAAAAAACTTTACACACAAACAAACAAAGTCGCTGTGTGTAACCACTCTAAGATTTCAAGTTCGCGTCCTGTAGTAGTAATTTATGTCATGTATGTCAGGAACATAATGGGTACATTATAATTTGTTAAATAAAAGACCAAAGCTATGATAAGAACTTTACTATACGCTAGGTTAAGGACATATAATACGGAGACACTAGAGACGGGCAAAGTCAAATCCAAAGTGAAAGATCATTTATTCCATAGGTAAAATAAATTTACACTTGAAAACGTCACATTTACATTACATAACATTAAGCTACTGCTCATTCACTACGCTGAGAAGAACGAGCAAAAAACTCTAGGGATTGCTCTTTTCAAATAAACTTAAATGCTATGGAATACACTTTGAATTAAATTTGTGTGGATTCTGGAGCCGTGTCGTCTTTTCATACATCGTTATCTAACACGTAGTCTTCAATTTTGTAATATGACTTTTCAATCAAAATATTTTTAATGTAATTTTTAATCTTAAGAAATGATAATCTTAATATATGCACCGGAATCTTATTGTAAAAACGTATACAGTTCCCCATAAAAGAGTCGTTTACCTTGGTTAAACGAAATCGTGGTACCATGAGTTTGGATTTAACTCTAAGGTTAATATTATGGATTCTTTCTTTCTTATTGAAATTATGTATATTTTTACGGGCATACAAAATATTTGAGTAAATGTACTGTGATGCCACAGTCATGATACCACTATCCTCATACTTTTCTCTGAGAGAAACCCGAGAGCCTAGACGGTACACAGAACGTCCGAGTTTTACCTCTTTTCACATGGGTTAAAACCGAGCGTTAATAGCTCGAAATCGAGGACAAAAATTATTTACAACTAAATATTTGACTTAAATCGAGTTTTGTAAAATGATATTACTACAAAATGTTTATTGTTTTCTGATCTAGACGGTTTTTTGACCAGTTCTTCAGATCTTTGTGTGCTGTAGCAGTGCAAAAAGGTTGTACTTCAGTGTCCACCGCTGATTTTCAGCTATAACCTGGAGGGTGCCGCGGATACGACAACTAGATGTCGCCATTTCCATGTTGTATAATTTAAACAAAAAATTATTGCGAAACTAAATCAATACAAAAGATAATATAAATATAATAAAACATAATATTTTTTTAGATTTGATTTAAATATACTAATAATACAATTAAAATTATAAATTGAAATTTTGCATAAATATTATATAAAAATCAATTTAATTACAAATAGTTAAAACACGTTGTTATTACACAATGTTATGAAGCTAATTTTCACCACCAAAGCAAAGCGTTGTGGAATACCCTTTTTAGAGTGTCTAGAAGAAGTACCTTGACCTTTTCCTTGAAAGTGCACTTTACTATTCCAACACTGTTGGGTGAATGCATCAATATTGAAGTGCTTGCTTCTTTTGGTAACATAAAGCGAACCATCCATGTCAGTCAAGGTGCGTGGAAAATTGAACCCCATAATGCATGACACAGAAATTTCATTCATACAGTTTGAATTCATACATAAAGTATTTACAGCGTGTTTTTTCGGTCGTCAGAACCTTTTACGTCTAAACCTGTTTTTCTCCCGAAACTCTGTGGTGTCAGTAGTTGTCAGGGCTTTGGACGTCAAAAGGGGGATAACTAATCGTTAAGCCTGTAAATACCTCTAGTTTTAGAGATATGTATCTTTATATATATATATATATATATATATATAGTCATTAACATGTATATATATATAGTCATTAATAACAATTATGAAGTTACAAAATACATGTCTCAGAGCTATGGTTTAGTGCTATAAGCACAACAGTCAGAAAGACCGCCGCTGACCGATCCCGGCGCAAAAATGCCCATCACGCTTGCCGCTTTTCCTCGCTGTATGGCAATCTTTGCGCCTAGAACAACCCGGCGGGGGAGTCATCTCCACTCTGCTACAAACATTTTCGCATCGCTACCCCAAAAACCCGCCGTCTCAATAGCAAGCGGAACAACAATGTTCCGACTTTCCAATTAGCTATATTTGTCTAGTTTCTAGCAAGCAGCAAAATCAGCAGCTGCACCAGTCGAAGTCACTGTGTGAGGAAATTCGTTTCTTTCCCAAAAGCCTTTCGCGTTTATTAAAAACAAAACTAATTACGAACTCTAAGGTGGTCGTGGACAGTACATTTCTCTTAAAGGTGCCTTATACATCAAGTTTTGAGTTATAAAAAATATGACACAGGTGTCCATACTTCACAGGACGCACAGGGGTTTTTAAGCGGCGTTACAGAGTAACGTATTCTCTCTGGTTATTATTTTAGGAAACATTCGCGCGCACTTGTTTTCACGTTCGGATATCTCGCGAATTAATGTTTGATGTATGGGAGGGTGTGAGTGTTGTTAGTATGAAAAAATTAAGGCTACGTTCGAATTGCGTGCTGTAGGTATGTGAAGTAAGAATTTATTTCATCTTTTTTAAACTTCTAAATTAAAACGTAGTCGAGATGACAAATCGTCGCCTTACTTTCTCAACTCGTATCTCGCCCGTTACACATTGACTTACTACTACTATTATACTTAAGCTATTGTATTGTATTTTAATTGTAATTTTATGTGCAATAAAGAGTATTTCATTCATTCATTCATTCATTCATTCGTATCTTATAGTACAAAGTTACTGAAATCCAAAAAATGAATTATACATACAAATCACATTTCTTTCATATTCACGCACTGGCTTTCACCTATTTTTATAGTAATGCGTTCAAATTAATACCCTTGATAAGAAATTTAAAATAAATAGAAAGTTTTGTTATCTCTTGCATAATCACACATTCTCAGATAAGAGAGAAGAAGGTGTAGCCAGGATTCTTAAATCTATATAAGTGCGAAGCCCCTTTTTTAATAGATCTGGCTCCAAAAATATACAGAATTATCAGTAAATTACTAATAACCTCACAGGACTATATTACTGACATCACAAACAACAACTTTTGTTCCAAATATCATTTAAATAAACTTTTGATTTATGTTGAATTATCTGATACTTCACTAAAATAACGGATTACTCAAGTATTTAAATCAAATTTTTCCTCGACATGTTTCGAACCAATTCGGGGTCCTTAATCATGAGATTTCGCGGCGATGACTCGACGGAAACTGCGTGCCAAAGCCCTGGCAGCCCGATCACTCACTACGGCTGCGGGCGCAGACGGCGTCGGTGAGAAACTAACCTCGTTACCTTCATTTTTATTAAAATCATACGCAGGATTGCACACTACACTAACAACGTCACTTTCTAAAGTCTCGTTTACATTAAATGTGTAAAAGTGGTTTTCTATTTAAAATATCTGATACTTTTTAATAATAACAACGCACACACTCAACATAGCCCCGCATTAGGGAAACCTTGTACCGCGGGTGCCATGGACGCACACATAGATAACCACATTTTACACCCAGACTCACGAGAGAAATAAATATAGGCCATACAAATATTTCTCCCGGCCCGGGAATCGAACCTGGGACTTCTGCGTTCGGTCACTGAAGCAGTTTCTTGATCAAGTCTTCTTCTTCTTGTCGAATCAATGACAAAAACCAATAAACAACCAGTGTTATATTTCTTTAACCTATTAAGCAGCCACTTCTATGCCCCTATCTATTGTTTTTAGCAGGTCTTCGCGGGTGCAGCTAGCCGGACGCAGTGGGCATGAGGGCAACTGAGACATAGTTACCACACTTATTTACATAAACAATATACCTACTTAGGTAGGAAGTTCAAACGCGCAAGCGTCCTTCATGACGACCCCGCCTCCACTCCTGTGTTTTGCATCGGACTGATATTTACACTTGCGCTCTCTGTTGTTACCGCACAGAGTAATTTTCGTTCAGAGCCGATATATTCGAATATTTTTATTTTCTTAGGATAGTAACATCCGATGAATTATTAACACGTTCATACCGGAATCTAATTGACCATAATTTGTTAAGAGACAGGAAAGATGTTTCATATGGCCACCAGTAAGTACATCACCGCTCCATATGTCAAAAGCGCTGTCAGGCAAATTGTCTAGTTTGTTAGTGTGTATTCTAGGTTTTAAACGACTTCAAAAAAGGAGGAGATTCTCAATTCTGACTGTCTTTTTTTTGTGTGTATGTTACCGCAATTACGCGATTTGTGTGAAATATTCCACTACCAAGGGTGACAAACTAGGGGATGAATCGGGTTTTGAGCACTTTCCGGTAACCGATTTCAATAAAACTTTCGTTTAAACTGACGTTTTTTAAAGTTATAATTAATACTTTTTATAACATTTATTTTTTTTACTTTTTTACAACGTCCGACTCCTTAGCTACACTATGAAAATTTGACAATGGCACAGAGCGGGAATGTTAACATTTTGTCTTTAAGTGTCGTGGATTTTATGTCCACCGATGGTATACTCCGCTTATTAGGCAAGTTGTCCGTGCTCCACCAGTGATGTACATCGAAGTGAACGTATCACAGAAAAAAAAGGATTTCTAGTAACAAGAAAGAGCAATTTCCCAAAATATTTGCTAATTCTGAAAAAATATTTATTAAAAGCAATAAAATATTGGCATTACAAAAATACTGCTTATCTTTTTCTAATACAATTTTACTCTTAACTTTATTCTAACTTTTAGACAAATACGTTCACTTCAAGATTTTATTTCATTTCTAATTAATTAATTGGACATTACTTACATCAAGATATTTTTACCTCTTACATCAAATTTAAATAATCTTAAATGAATTCAAAATTTCTTGGGTATTATTTAAGAAAATATATTCTTAAACAAAAAAAGAAGTAGTTTGCTATTCAGGTTAATATTCTAAATTCTAGAGTATATTCTTAAAGCAACATTTCGTTGCGTTTTCATAGTCAATGTCGTCGTTACATGTCGCCGAAGGCGCACGCGGTAACGATTACTTTTACTTGTGCTTGTAATCATAAAAATCATAAACAGTAATTTATCCAAATAAACAATACGTAGTATCTTTAGATTGTTAGGGTGTTATTTGTAGTCATAATTTAAGAAATTTGGTTTCAGCATGAAATCACACTACACTTGTAACAAGCACAACTTTAACATGCAATTAGTTCCATCACGCCACTGCTAGATGGCACTAGTTGTACTCTGAAACGCGCTATCGCTTTGTTAACTTCAATAAGTCATCTCATATATTTTGAAATGTAAGTGCTTTCTGCCGCTGTAGCATTTATACGGCACTGAACGGTACTCAAGTATTTAAGAAGATACCGTCCTATTTCTGTTACTTAAGGTTTGGCACAGACATGGGAAATAGCGTTACATTTCTATCGCCGTGACTGTCGTTCCGGTTCCAAAAAAATCACAGTGATAAATCATCGCGATTTTGTCAAACTTACATCACGATATACGGTTTTTGCCAGCGGCTTCTTTCTAATAGTTGTAGCCGTTTTTTATAGAATGATTTAAGTTTTTACTCACTTTGTAATTTGTTGTAGCAATAAAGTGTAATGTAATTATATTTCTAGTAGAATACACAAAGTAGATTCTACACAAATATAAAATACCAACTCTTCCTATAATAAAACAAATATACAAAAATATTTTACTTTGTTCATAAATAGGTGTATAATAACTGCTGCAGATTTTTTTCATCCGCCCCTTCTTGTAGTAATAAGCACCTACGACCCTTGTGAGTGAGCAAAGAAAGTCATCCTATTTCATTCACTCCCATCGCCGAAATGGCCCGATTTGAAGAGAACTACAACGAGTGGTGCGCTCAGTCACCACGGATCGGAGATCGCGCATTGTATCAATTAGTAGTTATAGTTATAGTATTAGTATTACTATTAGAATTACTATTACTTATTAGTATTATAGTTATAGTATTACTAGTTAGTAGTAGTGATGTGAGTGACGGGGATAGCTATTGGAACGGAGGAACACCTATGTGACTTTGGAACGTCGTTCCTTCGGAACGAGTCACGGTGATACTGTTTGACGGCGGATCATCGTGACTTTTTCATCGTGACGTTATTTATCACCCACCCCTAGTTTGGCACTGAACTGTGTGCTTTCACGTCAATGAGACTTACTCTTGGGTCCATAACCCTGTAAATTTTCCCTTTTTGATATTAAAAAACATAAATGTTCAATCGAATAATTAAGTACCTCTCAATTATTCATTCTTTTTTTTTCAAATCAAAATCGGACATTTCGGACTTTTCGGTAGGTTTTGTGACTTGAAGTAAATTAATTTGCTCTTGGATTAAATATTTCTGTCTTATAACTAAAATACACTTTTGACACGTTTTTTTACTATTATCAAGTAATAATTATTATCTAGCGTCTATAGGGAGAGGATCGTTTTGTTAGAATTAATAAATTTGTCTTCATAAACAGAATTTTGTCTTTTTCTAAGTAATCTGTTTTTACCGTGTATTAAAATAACAAAAGTTGTTTGTTGTTTATGATATTAAAGGGATAGTCCTGAGAGGTTATTAGTAATTTCCAAATAATCCTGTGTAAGAATATCCAACTCGACACAACGATACACCAATAACAAGTCTCATTTACCGCATAAGGTACTTACCGGTATGTGTGACGAGCGCCAAAGCCCCAAAAGCGAGCAGCATAGGACACATGTCTAGTGTCCGTGCTCTCGCATAATATACTTGGACACTGCGCTCCTCACGTCTGTGGACAAGGGAAAAGTCTGTGGTTATATTTGTTGCTGTACATTGTAATTTGCTTATAATGGCAAGACAAAAATGTCACCGTGACCAGAATTTTTATAGATGATATTAATAATGAAAACCTTAACAAAGATATAATAGGAGCTTAAAAAGGTAAATTACATTGTGTTAGGTCATTAACGCGAGGTATTTCAAGGCGAGCCTACATTTCAGGACGTGCCGCACCTCTCGTCCCGCAATGCGCGCATTGATCGTTAATTAATCAAATAAGAACAAGCGCCCAATGGCGACTGACGGGGCAGCGGACGGCGGGGCATCTGGTTAAGCCGCTGGGTAATTTAAAAACTTTGGGATAAATGTGAATTTAATATCTATTTAGTTGCATCAGTTGAAAACCAAAAGTAATGTGCAAAGTTAGGTATAAGTATATATTTTTTTATAACATCAAATGACGGGACGAACAAGTCGTGAGCCTGATGGTAAGCGTGTAGCTTAGCCTGTCTATAACAGTTACAGTGCCACTCAGAGCTTTAAATTGCAAAGATCTGAGGAGCACTGCCACTGCGACCGACACCCTGAAACGTAAGTTGAATTCTTGAATAATACATTTGTTCTATTTTGGGAGTTATTATTGAGTTTCTTACTCACAATAATAATTGTTGTTGCATTGTTGTGCTTGTTGCTTCAATCATTCTGATTGATAGGCTTGGCTGGAGACTTGTTACAATATCACATCAATCAACATCTCGTTTATTTTTTACAGCGTATTAAACGCTAAACACTACTTATTTTTTTAATGTTTTTGCAACCTGTTGTTCTGAGTCAAATAGTTGTGTGACCTCAGTGGCTTAATAGTTAATCGTGGAAGACACTGAATGAGACCTGTGCCGGTCCCGCGGTACACGGAACACGCCACACTCCCGATCCGACACGCGGCTGACCCGCGTCCGCTTTCAACGTGTTACATACGCTTTAATATGCGCTATACTCAATATATGGGTACAAAAGGACACCAGTGTTGAAGTTCTTCGTCGAATGAGAAAAAAGTTTCAAATACTCAGAATTGTAAAGCAAAGGAAGCTGCTGTATTTTGACCACGTAATGAGGGGCAATAGATACCGGATTCTTCAACAAATAATGCATTGAAAAATACGAGGAAAGCGTAGTCGAGGCAGAAGGAAAACCTCGTGGTTGAAGAACCTGAGAGACTGGTTCCACCTTAGCACACGTTCCCTCTTTAAATCAATCAATCAATACTTTATTGTACTTTTAACAGACTTCAAAAAAAGGAGGAAGTTCTCAATTGGTCTGTATGTTTTTTTTTTGTATATATGTTACGCGATAACTCCGCCATTTGGGTAACCAATTTTGATGATTCTTTTTTTGTTGGAAAGAAAGTACCTCAGATGGGGTCTTATTTAAATTTCAAGAAAATATTCCACCTCAAAGTGTGGCAAACTAGGGGATGAATGACTTTTGAGGTCAGTTTTTTATCTGCAATGTTTTCCAAGGTGGTAGGTTTAATATTTAACAGATCATTGTAGACCCTGAATAGGGCACAGTACTTATACTACTTATAATAAGAAATTAGATAAGGAATTAGAATTAAAATAGTACTTATAATAAGAAATTAATCTTTTAAATCAATATCCTGAATAAATTCTGAAACAGCATAATAACATTTTTCTATTAGCAGTCTCTACTTTAAAAAAAAAATATTATGTCGCTTTTCTCATCTACTAGCTTTTAAGTTGGGTGCTTGGTGCTATCAATTTATGGCCGTGTCGTGATATATAACGTGTAGCAATATCTCTTCGTGTAGTAAAATATTCTGGATACTTGCATGCTTCTAAAATGTAAATAAACGGAAGGGGAAGTATGTCTAGTTCTTGATAGTACGGTTTGCAACTGGCGGTTTGGACAATATTCACAAGTATTCTAATGAGTTTATTTCTTGCGCCAGTTTAAAAAATATAGAATAGCCGTGATGGTCGCCAATACTCGTTGAGAAGCGGCACACTAAGAAGAAGAAGAAAGTCAATAAACATTTTTTTTGATGAACGCATATCATCATCGGTCACATCAAGGATACGACCTGTTAAACAATTTTTAACAGGTCGTATCCTCGATGATAATGTGAAGCTATTTAATAGCGCTAATATATATAATAATAATAAGCGCTATAGTATTAGATATTGAGCAAATCAAGGCCGTAACACATTTTTCTTAATTTTCTTTATAACCATACTAGGGATATATTTCTTTTGGTCCGACATAAAAGTGTAATTAATACATTTTTTCACTTTCCCAAAAATGTTACATTTTGAAATATGTCTCTTTATTATTAACGGTGTGAAGTGAGATTGTGGCCAAACCCACGTCTATCATTCATTAAAAAAAGATAAAGAGATTCCAGTTTCGAATTTCAGTAGGACCAGTGTATAAAATTTTTTCATTAATTGGCACGTCAGCGTGTTCTTGGCAGTCTTTCGGTTTAAATGTCATCATTTTCTGCCACTGACGTTAGTAAGAATTTGTTAGTTTAGATGCAATTTGTATGACTATAATCTCAGTACAGAGTACTAAAAAAACCGACCTCAAAAGTACGTGGAATTACGGCTATTTGCTAAGTTTTATTGAAATGTCCCCTAGTTCGCCACTATACAGGACTTGACACTGGAGATAATAAAAATAGGTTCTCACTACGACACTACTCAAAGTATATTGAGAGAAAAACGCCTTGAATTTGAGAAATAGCAAAATCAACCATTAAAGTAATTGCTCCTAAATTAAAGGTAGGCGCTATTTATAAAAATGAATCTTCATGCGTGAACAGCCACCCTTCGAGGTGGATGATTTTCTTCAAAACATACAGTCGAATTGAGAACCTCCTCCTTTTTTTAATTCGGTTAATAAAATGAGTTTGTAACGTTGTGTATGGTTGCCGTAAACAGTTTAACCTTGTGTTTAAATAACAAAACTTTTTTTTTTAATTAGCAAGAATGCAGATTTTTCGAATGGTTTGGGGTTGACATTGAGACCCCAAACCACTCGAAAAATCTGCATTAGGACAAAATGAAAAAAAATATGATTGAAAAAATGACAATCGGTATTTTTTTAATTTTAGAATTAGATCTATAATCAAACAGTAACATAAACGCCCAGTTTTTGAAAAAAAAACTATTATTTTGGGTTTATTCCAGTAATGAGAGCATTACTGCGTTCCGGTTTTGAAGGGTAAGGGTGCTGGTAAAATTACAGACACACGAGACTTATCAAACTTATGTCTTAGGGTGACGAGCGCAACGGCAGTGCCCTTCAGATCTTTGTTCTTCAAAGCTCTGAATGGCTAATGGCAATGTGGCAAATGACTGTAATGGATAGGCACGTCGCTTACCATGAGGCGTACGGACGACTTATTCGTCGCGTCACTTGATATTCTAAACTTTCTAATTAATTACTGTAACGATATGTGGATTAAAGGTAATTACTCGAGCCTTTAAAAAAAGCTTTGTGTAATTATGTACTCTGTTTTGTAGCTTTGCCAATATTATCATAAACGATTCCAACACGAAATAAAGACCATATTCGTGTACTTTCACATGAATTGAAAAGCTGTTGACTCTAGTTAGTTTTTGAGATTACGAACCAACCAAATGAACCAATGGAAATAGCCCACCCATCGTCATGATCGTCACTTGTAACATTTAAGAATTTAACCACCCCCCGTATTCTCCAAAACTTGATAACACTGGATCGAGTCGGACTAAGTGTGGGTCACTCGAGGTGAGTTGCTTATATCACCATACTCTAACGTTACAAACTTTTGTAAGTGTAACTAAATGTAGCTTAGTTTAAAGAAAACTATATGTGACACGCCAGTGGCAGTTTATAACGGCCGCCACTCCGTTATTATAAAAATAAAAAAACAGTCAACAGAAACCGATCGCAAAATTTCGTGGAATTACATCTATCTGCCAAGTTTTATTGCATAAAACCGCACCGTAAAGAGCGCGCAACCGAATTCATCCCCTAGTTTGCCACCCTTAAAGGTGGAATATGTGGGACCAATCCAGAGGTACCTTCTTTCGAACAAAAAAAAAGAATCATCAAAATCGATTCACAAATCGAGTTATCGCGTAGCATACATAAAAAACAGTCGAATTGAGAAGCTCCTCTGTTTTTGAAGTCGGTTACTAAAATAAGTGATACAATCATTGACTTACAAATAAATGGACGACGGGTCTAATACAAAAACCACGAAAAAAATGTCCCAAGTCAACCTATTTAAACGTAGTGACATGTAAAGGAATATGAAAAAGCTAAAACGTTGAATTTAAATTGTAATGTCATCGCAGTACTGTCTAATTTTGCTTGCTTCGCTGTCAGTCGAACAAACGAAGACTACAGCGTGAATGACGCTCTGTATACGATTTTAACGCCCTATAAGTTCGGACACTTTTTAGCGCGGACCCGACGTCCATATAATTGTAAGTCAATGGATACAATGCTTGATCTTGACAGTGAAGAACTGTATGCTCCGTTCAAAATTCTAATATTCTAAGAGCAGCTATGAAACTTATAACCTAATCAACATTATTTTTTTTTAATACATTACTTTAAAGCCCACTATTAAGATTTAATCAACCTAATTGCTTGAGAGATAGAAGTAAACCTCCGCAGACACTTTTTCTCAGCTATCTTTGAAGGCGTTGGACAGGCGCCAAGAGGGTTTTTGCGCTCCCATCCGTGCCCAATTGGCATTAGCTCATTAAGTAAACTATCTTTTGGATAAATAAAACAGCCAATGACGTATGGGATTTACTAAAACTGTAGCGTGAAAAAAATGTGTGTGTTTCTTTAACCCTCCAATTGACAACACGCCTGTCCATAATAGTTGCAGTGCCACTCAGAACTTTAAATTCAAAGATCTGAGGGGCACTGCCACTGCGCCCATCACCCAGAGACGTAAGATGACAAGTCTCATGTGACTGTAATTTCACCAATTTCAGTTAGGATCACCGTATTGAAAACAGAACCGAAAAACAGTCTTTCTTTTTTGCGAGATCGTGGTCATATTTATAAGCTACCTGTCTATACTTTAGTCGGAACTTCGGGTTGTTTTAAATACGCCGCTTCCAAGGTGTGGAATGATTTTTCCCCACTTGTGCGAGTTTGTCATATTTTGTCATTACGTATTTTCCGTAAGAAATGTTTGAATTGGTTATTGCCCAGGCAAACCTTGGAGGTAGGCATTGTAGTGTAGTTGTGTGTGAACAGTGCTCTGTGTGTAATAGTAATAGAAAATCTATATAACGATTCATGTGTGTGGTAAATATCTAATAATCGGCTAGAAATCTTAGAACTAGAATGACAGTGTGTGTTAGTTTTTCTTTTTATGAACATGCTGCAGGCAGCAGGCTGTAGCAGAATATCAGCGGCATTGTGAATCACTCCGCCATTGTGCTGAGCTACAGACTTTTTTCTCACACCACTATTTTTACTAAATACTGTGTCGAACTTTTATATTTTGTTTTTACTTATTAATGTTTTGAGATAAATAAACTATTTTCTGACTATTATAACAGTCCCACGTGACTGTAAACAGAAATAGGTAAGGTGGCAGTACTTCCCTGGAAGAACTCTTTCATAAGGAATTCTACTGCTACTAACATCTTTCCAGCCCAGTGTGGCCATTTAATCAACTAATATCAACAGTTAAATAAACAGTGGTTTAAACGATACTTAAAAAATACCCGGTTAAAATGTATGATGTTCAGGATTTGTTTCGACTAACTTATAACGAGTTAGTATTTCTTATTAAACATTAGGCTGAGTTTCAAATTAGCCGATTTTAGAAGTGAATTTAAACGCTCTCTTAATCTAATTGAATTGGTTTTGGCATATGTCAAAAAAGTCTTTGAGATCCTAACCTATTGATTTGATTGTCTGCCTTGTTAAAAGATTCCGATGGCAATTCTCTCTCTTCCCAAATCTCCTGATTGTCTTCTGAAAGCGGATGACGTCTTATATCTTTTTTCGTAGTTTGTACTTGTCTGGTTGTGACCATAACCTATCGGATGCTTATGTGTACATGTTGAGGTCTGGTTGGCCTCGCTTTGCTTAGACGTTTTCACATTTTTTGAACTAGCTGCTTTGTATTGTCCCGTTCTTTCATTACCCACGCTACCCACATTATACCTCTTTTTATTCAAAGATTTGATGTAGAAGTAGTCGAGATCTTTGTTAAAGAATTTGTCAAGGGAAGTACCGCCACCTTATCTATTTCTGCCTACAAGCAGTATTGTGAAAATTACTGCGTTTCGATTTTGAAGGGCTTAGCTTTTTTGTTAGCGCTGATGTAATTACAAGCACATGGAACTTGTTGTTATGGATTGACATGCCGCTTACCTCTTGGTACAAAATTTGTTCGTCCCGTTATTGGATATCTTAAAAACGTTTCTTTGTTATATATATAACAACACAACACACACAACATACCTCATAACCTGACTAATGTCATAGCACATGGCACCAGTATATGGCAAATACTTCTTAAGGTCGACTAATCCTCAAAAAAAAATACGATTGTACCACGACCTGTGCTTGTTGGAACGTCCATGATGCTATCACGCACTAATTAAATGGAAGGCAACGTATTATTGTTTTCTTCTTTTATGGAAGCTTTACCAACAACTTTTTCTAAAGCAATCACCTATCATTACGTATATATCAGATGCAATACGTACTTTAGAAAATCTTTTTACTTTCTTAGTTGTTCAAAAACAATGTCCTTTTTGTAAATAATTCATTATCTTTTAATATGAAATGCCCTGAAGACATTATTTTGGTTCACGTTAAAATATTTCCAAAATCGTTTTATTATAATTTTCCCTTTGATCTACATAAGGGAAAATAATGTTTTGTGTGACGTCGTCCTGTAATATGGCACAATCTTCAGGTGAATATTTCTTGTAACGTTCTGAGCCGAGGACCGTGTCAATCTCAAGTCTGTAGTCTTAACTTATAATAAGGATTAAGTCGGTTGTGACCATGAGACTTGTAAAAATTCCGAACGTTGCTTTGTTAAAAAATAAAATATTTGCGATTGCAGATCCGATAACATAGTTTCATTTCCAAGAGTTTAGAGCCATGAACTTGTTGAACATGTCCAATGGCGTGGTGTAGGCTATTCGCAATCAACTGCTACACATTTAGATTTCGTAGTGATCTGGTTAATAAATAAAATATTTATCGTTGTAATAACATTGCACAGTATTTTATTATCTAAAACTCGCCAGAACAAATCTATAATTGAAATTGTTAGGTGGACCAACGATATGGCAATATTCTATAGTGGAGGCTTTTAAAGATTCCTCAATTTTGTTGTTGCACAATAAATAAAAATATAAAGTCACACTACTGGCAGACAAGATGTTGAATGGCATAAAAGAAGAATGAAATGAAGATCTCGTCATTGAAAAAGCAGTATGGGTAACTAATCAGCGACATAGGCAGACCAGACTGTGAATGTAGAATATTTAAATTAGAACAATATTTATTAAAGTTGCACGTCTGTCACTACAGTGACAGAAAAGACGCGCTGTCAGCATAGGGTGCAGACTGATAAAGATGAAGAAATCTATTTTTATGATACAATAAGTGAGCGTTTGACATTCATCTTACCTGTCTATGAGGGAGACGATGGAGCATGCACACCTAAATAATGCCTGGTCTCTCTCGCCTGAGAAGCTAAAGTTATAGTGTTCAAGTATAAGTCTGCAGGCAGAGAATTCTACTGCATAGCCGTTTGCCATATAAATGTGGAAGCGAACACTTCGTGTGAATCTTGGAATCCACAACACAGGGGTGGAATTCCATTCTACGTCTAGTCTCGTGATGATGGAAATTACATTAAATACATACTCCATGATACATCTTGTAGAATAATATAGATAAGCAGGCAACTTGCTGGCAGTGTTTTGATAATCAATAATGGATAACATGGCAGTTAATTTAGGATGCAAATAGTATTGAATATACCGGTATATTTCGTTTGTTAACAAGTCTTTAGAACCGTGTGTCCAATATAATCTCTTTTGATCAAAGCTCCAAGACCGATGCACGCTCTACGGTTGAAGTTCTTTTGTCCTCTAGTTCAGAGTTTATGAAGGAATCAAACAGACTTTCGACTAGCGAAAGTTTTCGTCATTAAATCATAATTGCAAGTGTTATTATGTTGAATTTTGCTGTTGTAAAATACGGGTTTGTCTATTTGAAAGCAGATTGCCTTATAAAATGTGAGATTGTCTTTTTTTTTGTTAATACATCTTTGCGTATACCTCGGTGATCGGTGCGTATGACATAGTACCAGCGGTCTCCATTATTGTATTACCTGATGGTAAGGCATTGAAATGCGTGTCACACACATTCCAAAGTTGCCATATTTAACTTAGGAGAAATAAAATATCATTGTTACCAACATAATTAATAAGACGACAACAATCAGAAGCAAATCTAAAATGCAGTTAGAAAGAACGTTTGTGTGTTAAAAATTATACTTTAATCAGTAGTTTTGTGAAAATATAATTAATTCTATTCTTAAATTAAAAATCATCATCAAACATTAATTTTAAGCGATATAAATTGAAATATATCTTCGAAAACATTGACTTACAAATAAATAGACGACGGGTCTAATACAAAAACCACGAAAAAAATGTCCCAAGGCAACCTATTTAAACGTAGTGACATGTAAAGGAATATGAAAAAGCTAAAACGTTGAATTTAAATTGTAATGTCATCGCAGTACTGTCTAATTTTGCTTGCTTCGCTGTCAGTCGAACAAACGAAGACTAAAGCGTGAATGACGCTCTGTATACGATTTTAAAGCCCTTTAAGTTCGGACACTTTTTAGCGCGGACCCGACGTCCATATAATTGTAAGTCAATGTTCGAAAATGAAAAATTCAAAAATGAGGTATTTAATTAATAACTTTGTGTTTCACGCTTTAATGTCGAATAATTAAGGAAGATGACAAGGAAGATGAAAAACCTTTGAAATCCCTAACCCAACGTAACGGAAAAAACCATCTCATTAGACGAAACCCTTGCCCATCAGTGGGACATATAGAGGATTGACGTTGACGTTGAATTGAATAAAAAGTACTTAATAGTTTTTTTTGTAGTGGAAATGGTAAATCTCGGCAAAGGAAGCTAATTTACTTTTGTTCGGCTTTGGAAACTAATCTATTTCCCCTCGGGATAAGATTCCGTTTGTTAGATGGAATCCCACATAGAAGATGTACGGTTTGCAAAGGCGTTTATTCAAGACTAAAGTTAAATAACAGGTAATTTAACTGTATTACTTAGACTCGAAAAACTGAAGCGAAAAGTGTAAGGCAAATAACATATCATTATATTTATTTTTATCACTATTTTGTACTCCAAATATATAGCTAGCCTCCAAATAGATAGCTGAACGTATCCATGAACATTACGTCCTTTTAGTCTGAAAAAAAAAACAAATAATGCACACACTCAACATAGCCTTGCAATAGGGAAGCCTTGTGTCGCGGGTGCCACACACACACAAAGACAACCACAAATTACACCCAATCTCACGAGAGAAATAATTGAAGGCCATAAAAGTATTTCTTCAGGACCTCTGCGTGGCAGTCCGGTATGGTAACCGTTCGGCCACGGAGGTAGTTGAAATACACATATTTATCTATATATAAATCATATCATATCATATATATATATATATATATGATTCAAATAAACAAGACGTTGTTTAAGGTAATTTTATCATTGATAATGATGATATCAAGTAACCGGAAGAACAAACCATGCGTCTGGTGGAAACTGACACAATTACCTGTAAAAATTGCAGTGTGGCCGATGTTTGAATCGCAAACATCTGAGAACACTGCCCTCGTTAATAGACATGAAGTTCATAAGTCACATGTACCTATGGATTCACCTACACCATTTTTATGTTTATTAGGTACACCAACAGTTGTTACATCAATTATATGTTCTATTTACATACGTAAGAGCATTTTGACCAGATGAACGAACAACTAGTAACACATGAAACACATCTTTCATTGAACGGGATAATCCAATCATGCTTTATAAGTATAATATAAACAGACACAATTTAAAATAATAATAATATTTATATATATATATAATAGTAATAGACAAGATATTATCTTGTTTTTAACCGACTTCAAAAAAGGAGGAGGTTCTCAATTCGACTGTATGTTCTTTTTTTTTGTATGTATGTTACGCGATAACTCCGGTATTTGTGAACCGATTTTCATGATTCTTTTTTTGTTGGAAAGGAGGTACTTTCATAGTGGTCCCATTTCATTTTGAAGAAAATCATCCACCTCTAAGGGTGGCTGTTCACGCATAAAGATTCATTTTTATAAATAGCGCATAACTTTAATTTAGGAGCAATTATTTTAATGGTTGATTTTGCTATTTCTCCAATTCAAGGCGTTTTATCACAATATGCTTTGAGTAGTGAGAACCGATTTAATTATCTCCAGTGTCAATTTCTGCATGGTGGCGAACTAGAGGATGTTTCAATAAAACTTAGCAAATAGACGTAATTCCACGTACTTTTCAGGTCGGTTTTTTTAGTACTCTGTACTGAGATTATTTTATTGAGATTGCTGTGCGGAAACCAAATAACAAGTCCGAGAACATATCCACCCTTATCCTGCATAGTGGTAAGACTTCCCTGGACAAACTTTTTCATAAGAAGCTCCACAGCTACAAATTGATTATAAGTAAAAGCGATGCTACACAGGCGTTGCGTTGTCGCAACGCTTTAGTAGCAGTAGAGCTCCTTGTGAAAGAGTCCGTCCAGAGTAGAATACCACCTTACCTATTTCTGCCGCCAAGCAGTAATGTCAGCATTCACTGTGTTCCTGCTTAGAATGGTAAAGGTGCTGATGAAATTACAGACACACGGGACTTGCCAATTTATGTCCCAGGTTGAGGCAGTGGCATTGCCCCTCAGATCTGCGATTTAAAGCTCTGAGTGGCACTGCAACTGTTATGGATAAGCTTGTAGGCTACCATCAGGTGCACGACCTGTTCGTCCCGTCACTTAATATTATAAAAAAACGTAACGCCGCTTACTTTTGCACCGCAGCTGTCGTCCCCGCTTCATCTTTTGGACCATTGTCTGATATGTACGCGCTGCGATCTCACAACGGACATGCGGCAGCGTCTGTGTGGTATTTAGTTCTAATTTATATGCAACACAACGTAGCGTCACCGCTCTGGCATCAAAACTATAGGCATTTTTAGTTATGTTCAAAATAGAGTAGTTGATAAAGTGAATAAAAATTTGGTAATATACTTTATTTACTATACTTTGTTAGAATATATTAGTGCACGTGCAAATAAGTCTCCCCGTAAGGCGTACTATTCATGTTTCCTTTACATTTGGCGCATCCTGAGCAACAATCGGCGAGAACTCTACGTCGATTATCAAATCCATTCGCCACAAATCTATGCAATCAATACGATAAGAAAAAGAAGAATTATGTACCGAAATATGTAAGGTATAAAAGTTTTGAATAGTAATAACGACAACAACGTACACATTCGTGGCCCCGCACTGTTTGAAAGCGTGTATCGCGGGCGCCATAGACACACTCATAAACCACAAATTACACCTAAACTCAGAGAAATAAATGTAGGCCATACAAGTATTTCTCCCAACTCCGGAATTTGATTAATACAAAACTGACTATATTTTGTATTCTAAGCAATGTTAAGTGCTTCAAAAATTATAAATTTAACTTCGCCTTTCGGCAAATAGAAATTAAATTGCACAAGTTTACCTCATTCACACTTAACATCGAATACTGTTTATACCAAACTACAAAATTGTTTTGAAGTCAGTACAGCTTCAACAGCAATAGTAAAAGACGGGAATTAAATTTATTTGCCAATCGTACCTTTTTTAAGATTTGTTCTGGCTTTAGTATTGGAATTCCAATTAGTTTGCGCTGTTTATATCAAATTCCTCACTTTATCAGTTTGTTGGTTTTGTAAGAATGTATATTTATTCCATATCTTTCTCTACACTATTATATGGTTCAAGTTTGGTGCCCAGTGGGACGCCTGCATTATTAAGTGGCCTCGCTTTAGTTCACTTATTGTTTCTTACTTTGACACGGAAGGAAGACATTATGAAAACTCTTCAGAGTCACATTAGTTATGTCCCTAACCTGCTTTGCTTAAACCATTATGGGATTTCACAGTAAAATATTTTATGTTTTAAAATATGGTTAAGTTATAAAGAATAAAGTTAAACGATTTATTTTAATTACTGACGGTTATAACCATCGTAACCTTTCACGCTCTTTTCATGGCATCAATTATTTTCCCGATGTTACATGACAGTGGAAGTTAGTAAACAGTGGGTATATCTGTAAAACTGTCAACTATGGGTTGTCAGTCTATCAGTGACCCCGGAGTGTGGAACAGCGTTATAAATAAGTTGCAACTAGTGATAAGCGTTATGAATTGACTCTGAGGCACTTCCCAGAAGACCCAGACCAGGGCTAATTCAGAAAAGTTGATTTCAAAAATCAGTCCTACTAACTCCTAACCTAACCTCCCAATCCAGCGCCCGCAGTATACACCATATGGCTACCAAGGACGTCAAATAATATTCCAAAATTTTTTGAAAATACCATTACATATTTTAATTAAAGAACGCAATCCAAATAGTAATGGACCAATCACAAACCTTCAATATCACGTTCAATGCCGTTAAAAGTCAAAACCGACCAATAATTATGACTAGGCACAGTGATTCGACAAACATCTCATGCATTCTAAATTTGAATGTATTTTACCTTTTTTTTTTTTTTTTTTTTATAATAGACACACGCTTGGCCACAATCTCACCTGATGTTAAGCGACGATGTGACCGACGATGGGACGCGTTTGCCTAAAAAATGCCTATTCACTCTAGCCTTGAATAGCCCCAAATTGTACTTTTCGGGAAATACAGATTAGATTAGTAGAGCATTTAATTCCTTTGCCGTACGCATCAGAAAGGAGGAGGCAAAGCGCTTAGTGCGAATAGGCGGAATATCAACGACATAAGAATGGAGTGCTCCGGACCTTCTAGTCGACCGAAGGAGGAACGGTGAGGGCGGAACCAAATTGAAAAGTTCCTGCGCACACTCCCCGAAATGTATCCGATAGAAAACCGACAAGCAGGCTACTTTTCTGCGATGATCGAGATTTTGGAGCTTCGACTCCACAAGAGGATTATTGTTAATAAGTCTCTTTGCTTTACGCTCCACCGAGTCCAAGGCAGCTAACTGGTATTGGGCAGAGCCGTCCCAAAGGTGGCAGCAGTACTCCATACAGGATCGAACTTGTGCTTTATACAGATTTAAAAGCTGTTCAGGTGTGAAGTACCGCCTGACCTTGAAAAGTATGCCTAGTTTTCTGGCAGCAGTTTTTGCCAAGCACTCGATGTATCGCCCAAAGTTGAGGTTGGATGATAAGTCCAGACCAAGTAGCTCAAGGTGGTCCCTTATCGGCACGGATACACCTCGGAAAGTCGGAGTAAGGTGTAGGGGACTCCGTTTTGATGAGAAAAGACACGCCTGTGTTTTAGCCGCATTAAACCTGACCCTGTTAGCATCTCCCCAGTCAGAAGCAGCTTTCAGACTCAGGTTCAACCGGGTGACCATCGCCTCTCGCTTACACCGGATCTCTTCGCTGTTGTCTCGGGCGTCTGGCACATAACTCACCGCCACTGTGCTGTCGTCTGCGTACCCAAAGATACCGGGCATCAGCAGCAGGTCGTTGATATGCAGCAAGAATAGAGTGGCGGAGAGGACAGATCCCTGAGGTACACCGGCATTTATACCATGAGGAGCAGACGAGTAACCATCTACAACTACACGGATTGACCTATCCTTCAGAAAATCGCCTATCCATGTGCAAAAGCCAACAGGAATTCCGTAAGCTGGAAGCTTGTTTAACAGGCTATCATGCCAAACCCTATCAAAGGCCTTTGATATGTCGAGAGACACGGCAAGCGTTTCACCGCGTTTCTCGACAGCCTCGCTCCATAAATGTGTGGCGTACGCAAGAAGATCCCCAGTAGATCGTCCACGGCGAAAACCATATTGTCGATCACTGAGGAGATCGTTATCTTCGAGGTATCCAAGGAGACGGCTGTTCAATACACGCTCCATAGTCTTACAGAGTATGGAGGTGATTGCGATAGGTCGATAATTAGATGGGTCGGCATGGCTACCTTTCTTAGGTACAGGCTGTACACCGGAGACAACTCGGGTGCACAGTTCCGCAGGACAATCGCTGGGACTCCGTCAGGGCCACTGGCTTTGTTGACGTCTAATTTGCGTAAAGCTTTCAACACCTCTTTTTGACGGATAGTGATTTCGGGCATTTCCGAGTCACATCGAGGTAGTGTAGGTGGTGTTTGCAAAGTAGCGTCAAGACGGGAGTTGGAAGCAAAAAGAGAAACAAAAAGATTTGCTTTCTCTTCAGCGGTATGAGCCAGCGATCCGTCATCTCTCATTAAAGGCGGAAGGGATGACCTGCAGAAATTCGCTTCAACCGATTTAGCGAGTGACCAGAATGCTTTACTCCCTGATGGGTATGAAGCTAACCTGACCCCAATACGTCTAATATGGCCGAAGCGAGCTTTCCGTATCGCTTTTTTGCAGGATCTAGCGGCTTTATTAAAGGCTTTCTTCAGACGGAGGGTTTCCGGTGCTTTGCGATCTCGAGCATCAGCCCAAGCCTGGTACGCAGATTGCTTTAGCGTTTCCGCAGAAGCACACTCAGCGTTAAACCAAGGGCGAGCTTTGCCGCTGGAGGAGACTTCGAAATACGGAATAAAGTATTCCATAGCCCGAATAATCACCTCAGAGACGGCAGACGCGCAGCACGTCGGATCGTCAGAAGAGAAGCACAGCTGCCGCCAGGGATAAGATGCAAAGAAATGCCGCATCGCATCCCAATCTGCTGACTTGTATCGCCACATCCTCCTAGTACTTCCCGTACTGAGATCGGGCGGGGAGTATGCAGATACAGATTTCACCAGACAGTGATCGGATGTCCCTAGTGGGGATGAGACCGATACTTGGTAGCGGTCTGGATCGGTTGTCAGCAGAAGATCCAGGCAATTGGCAGTGTGGTCGTCAACGTCCGGTACCCTGGTAGCGCAACTCACCAGCTGGGTGAGGTCTAGCGATAGAGCACATGCCCGCGCCTCTCTTCCAGCGTGGTCAGTTTTTTGGTATGGGAACAACCATTCCTGGTGATGGGCATTGAAGTCCCCCAAAAAGACAAGTTGTGCTTTAGGATACCGTTGTTGGACTGTTTCCGCCGAGCTGCAGAGATGGTTGAACAGCCTAGTCGTCTCCGGGTCTCCAGAATGCGACCGATACACACTGGCGTAGACAATTTGTTCCAGTCCAGTGTCTACCAGAACCCACATTACAGAGAGATCGGGGTCTTCAAGGTCACGGAGACGTTTAGAGCAGATGTCATCACGAGCGTAAACGCAGGTACCAGCGCGCTGCTTAAATTTGTGCTCCAGAATGTAACCTGGGTAATGCAGATACGCCGTGTCCGAAGGACATCTAATTTGGGTCTCCGTGAGGAAGAGCATGTGAGGCCTTTCAGTCTCAAGATGGTGGTGGACAGATGAGAGATTGGAGTGCAGACCTCGGATGTTCGAGAGGTGCACTTTAAGTGAAAGGACGTGCATCCGCTGTTTAGCCTTCCTCAATTTTCTTGACCTTTTCATATTAGGGTTAGAGTGAATGGGGAGAGCGAAGGCAGTTGTACGAGACACTACCACTGAAAGTCATGCGGCACATACCCTATATGGTACGCCGATGGGAAACTAGACTGGAGCGCGCGGGGACGCCCGAACCCCCCCGGGAGTGGCCATCGGGTCCTTTCATCCGGTCGCCAACCGGCACGATGGAGCACCCCGGGATTTTTCGCGAATTGGCGGGGCAGCCTTTCACTGGAGGCTAGTCAGCTAATTGGGCCCCCTACTACCTACGGTCGGCCAGCGGAGCACCGTGCTTCGGATCCCGCTACCCTCCGCATCTAGGTTCCCAGCGCAACAACAAGGGAGCCCCGAGATCAACCAAATCAGTGCAGTGCAACTGTACAGACCCTTCACTCTAGAGCGGCTACTCTGGGCGTCAAGCCGGAACACAGCTATAGCTGTTTGGCGGCTAGGCTTCGCCCAGAGGGTGGTCACCAGCCACGACCAAGGTCTACCACCGGAGTTTGTAGCTTATTTGGCACCACCCAGGGGTCACGTGTAGGGTCTCGAGGGTACACAGCCTACGGACGCGAGCTACTTAACCCCCATAATATAATAATACCTTTTAGTATGCAACTATGAAGTCTACTAATTAATACTCGTCAAAATTGTACGTTGCGTCTAGTAGTAACGGACGAGTAGTTATTTATATTTAACCTAGAGTATTCTTACAAAAACAAAAGCTATGACATAACAGGTCAACAATGACGCAAAGTCAGCATGTGATGTTGGCGTCTTGGAGTGGGCTCTCGAGGGAATAAATTTGGAGGACTGTTTATTTAACAAACGCGAGTGAAGAAATGTTACCAGGACTAACTTTAGTCATGGTGAAATGACCCACTGACCTAATAAATGTGAGTCAAGGAGAAGACATAACCTTTATTTTTTTATTTGTACACATTCGCGGCCTGATCTCAGTTTGGTGTGAACGTGTTCTTATAAATTTTGTTCAATATTGGTTGACCGTGTTTCGGCGAAGGCTCGGTTTGAACACGATACTGTATAGCGTAAAGCATCCCGCGTACGTGAGAAAAATTCGATTTTTCTCCAAAGAGAGGTTCTTGAGCTCTTTCCGCCCACATTAATCCATTGCAGCCTTGTAATTTTACGTAGTGAATCTTTTTCAACGTTTCGAAGCTTCTAATTATAGGAACGTGTGACGATTCCACAGCCTGTGGTGAGCAGTAACAGAACTTTCACGATTGGTTATAAACATCAAAGAAAAATATATTCAATTACGATAATTCTGTTCCGTTGGCGATTTTGTTATTTACTGATAATTCAAATAAAATGGTAAATATAAATTCAATATTTTTCGTATTGTAATGATTTTCTTGAATCTATCTCCCTTCGATCCTCATCGAATTTTATAGCTTTCTGAGAGGTGGCGCTACGGAAAAAAAACGTTAAAATCACAAACAAAGATCTGCAGCAAGCACGTACAGAAATTCGTACGGTTTGCTAACTCTTCCAGTAGCTCAGTTTGGAGAGCAATTGCGCGCTTTACACGAAAATGTCACGGTTCAAGTCCAGTCGGATTGAAGGTGTTTTTGTTTGAGTTTGCATTTTGTACCAATTGTAACAACAATCTAGTGGAGTACTTTCACAAAAAAAAACATATAAATAAAGATTTATATTGGATGTTGTGACTATAGGACGACCGGAAACTTATTATCTAATTGAATTAAAAACCAATAGAGCTTGAACCGGTACAGTACTTAAAAAACCGACCTCAAAAGTACGTGGAATTACATATAATTACCAAGTTTTATTGAAATCGGTTACCGGAAAGTGCGCAAACCCAAAAGGTGGATGATTTTCTTCAAAATTAAACAGGACCACTATGGAGGTACCCAATTTCCAACAAAAAAAGAATCATGAAAATCTACTATCAAATACCGGAATTATCCCGTATCATACATACAAAAAAAAACATACGATCGAATTGAGAGCCTCCTCCTTTTTTTGAAGTCGGTTAAAAATAAAACGGGCTCATTTTCAAAAAGAGGCATTTTGACGGAAGCGAGTTATTTTACAGTTTGGCATATGTTTTCCTACATACACCCAAGTTTAAAAGTCTAAGGGTCGTATTCTAGAACTCTACTCAATGCTCAAGTCAGGATTGCAATTGAAACACAAGCACTGGAAATACGACCCTAATGGTAGGGACTTGGGTATGATTTCGAGTGTTTTAAACCATACTCAAATCCTGACTTGAGCATTAAGTAGAGTTCTTGAATACGACCCTAAGAAATTTAATACAAATGTATTTATTTTACAATTAAATACCATAATAAATACTAGATATTCAACATTCTTTTTGATCACTTCAAGCATACGTATCTATTTAGTTTAACTGAATAACCACAGTCATAGATATTAACGTCTCGATAGAGTTTCACTGCATTTGATTCAAAACTAGGATCAAACTGCGTTTGCATGAATCACATTCATTGGATTGTCGACTATTACAAACTCGATGGAACAGCAATCTGTTTCAAAGAGAGAATTTCAAATATTATGATATTTCACGCTCAGTAATGTAGTGACAAATACCGATAAATAACATTTTCACCTCACTAGCTCGGAAATGCTGTCAGTTTCTCAAAAATGTTAATTCTTAAATATTACATATAGCATATTTTCTGGAGAATCTGTTTGAATGAGCTCTTATAGCAACCCTGATTAAGCTAGTAAGTTTAATTGACTGTCCAATTCGTACTATGATTTTTTTTAAAATCTTTATTTGTTTATTTTATTTGTACAACCGTTTTTTTAATTCTCAGACAGTTTTTTGGTGGCAGTAGAGCTCCTAGGGAAAGAATTCATCTAGGGAAGTACCTATTACCTTACCTATTTTTGCCGCCAAGCAGTAGTAGTCTAAGCATTATTGCGTCCCGGTCTTGATTATAAGATTTATACTTCATGGTGCGCAGTGCCTATGCCCGTCACCGATTATAGTTACTCATGTTGCCCACGACGTGTTCGACCCTTGTTCGACCCGTCTTTTAACATTACAAAAAAAAAGATTAATAATTATGCGTCCTTCAATTTTACACAAAAAATAAAATTTAATTCAAAACGTAATCACAACCAAAAAAAGATTGGATCATATAATATTTAGCCCTTGAACTAAGGACGTACATAATACGTTTCCTTTGTGCTTTCTCCAATTTAAAAACTCTTTTGTCCAACAAAAGCGTTGTTGAAACAGGACAGCCTAGTGGGTCGATGAATGGTTGTGCTTAATAAAGTTAAAATAGAATTCAGAGTGTCTCCGTTACATTTACAGCCAAATGAAACCTTTGAATAGGGATATTTATTTCCTGTTGCATTGTTATATATTACCAAAGTCTCAAAACTCGTTATTAAATATTGGTGCAGTTTAATTTAACAGTAAGAAATTCCAAAAGACTATAAAATATATTCTTGCATAAACTCATATACAATTAATTTGTTAACCACTAACTTTAATGTTAAATCAACTCCATGTCGCCCAAAAACATTTGTATAGAATGTTTATAAAAATTACACAAGCTTTTAAAATCCTTCGACAGGAAAGTGCCGAACGTACAATCATGCACTAACATTAGAATCTGAAGGTTATTTATAATTATTTTTTATTGGAGAATAATCTTGCAGACTTCATACTAATCTCCGTAATTACTTCAACTAGTCTCCTAATTATTTTCTTCTCAATTATCATCAATGAAATCAAATTATCATCAAATTTTGTTTGTAAGTATGTCTTACTCTTAATTTTCTTTTCGTTTCAGTTTGTAATCTCATTGTTTTTCCATATTTCCTATGCCAATATATTAAAATATATACACACAACATTCTTGTTTAAAATCTTAAATTATATTTTATTTATGGTACGTATAATCTAACATGCAGAATGTTACGTGTATACGAATATTGACATTGTATGTAAATTATAAATATAAATCCAGGTTCGCCCCCCAATTCCTGCGATGTCATCCGCCCATCTCGCCACTGGACGCCCGACGTTCCTGTATCCGGTCCTTAGACGCCACTCAGTTATCGCCTTACTCCAACTGTCATCTTGTCTTCGTATCAGGTGCCCTGCCCAGCTCCACTTTAACTTCGTGATGCGGTTCCCCACGTCCTTTACCTTAGTTCGCCTTCGAATCTGGACATAGGTAACACGGTCTATAATTGATACCCAGCATGACACGCTCCATGGCTCTCTGTGCAACTCTCATCCTATAAATAGCCTCTTGCGTGAGCGTCCATGTCTCGGTACCGTAAGTCATAGTAGGCAGAACACACTGATTATATAGACGGGTCTTAAGACATTGTGGAATTTTAACTGACTTAAGAATGTCGTCCAACTTGCCAAACGCGACCCACCCAAGCTAAATTCTTCTGGTGCTCTCCTTCATTTGATGGTCCTTGCCAAAAAATAAAATATGCCCGAGATAAACGTATTGATCGACAATCTCCAACATCTCACTTCCAACTGTGACACTTGGATTTGTGACGTTGGAGATGTTCGCCATAACCTTAGTCTTGGACGTATTCATCTTGAGGCCTACCCACATAGAAGAATCATATAGTTGTTGCAACGTACGCTATCAATGTCACGATATTATAATTCAAAGTAACATTTAAGATTAGCTTAGAAAGGTGTTAAGTACTATTTACGATATTAGAGCAGATCTGTACTAATGAAATCCCGAACAGTGGTATTAAAATCCTACTGAATGATATTTTAGGCTAAATCTACAATTGTTGTACTCCATATCTCAAATACTAACCACAGTACTTTCAATACACAAACCTTTCCGCTCAATGTTGCTATGATAAAGTCTGTTGATAAAGACTTCTACATTTTTATCCATTGTTATGCTACTTCTATTGTAATATCTGTTTAATTTGCGTAGTTCAAATGACAGATCTCTTCCTGCAGTAAGTCAATTGAAGGTTTTCAGTGGACATAATAATTATAAATATGTCCGAACGGCTTTTATCGAAAAATACAGTCGTAGTTTTGTATTGAGATTTTCTAACAGGAGCTCTATATTATTTTCGTAATTCATTTCAGCTGACTTGACAGCTGAGTTTTTTACTAGATGGACATGTGTTATTAACGTCATGTCAACACTTTCAAGAATTTCTTCATTATTTTACTTTAAAATTTTTAGGCAAGTGTTAATAATAACACAAAAATACTTCAGCGTTAACTCGAGTATTTTTAATGTTAAATTTATATAAATAATCATATGTTTAAATCAAGTTACAATTAAAAATGAGTTAGTGATAAGATTTTCATTTCCTGGAACAGAATTTTTAATTCAATTGATAATCGTAGTTAAATTTTGATTAGACAAAGGGAATTGATAAGGTTTGAGCTTTAATTTTCAACACCAAAGTGCTTTATTTTTGTGAATCTGGTTTACATTGCCAGTTTTCCGACATCCATATTATCCCGTAATTTATAATATCTAATAGAGTAAAGGTAAAAGTATGAAGAGATATCGTGTATTCGAATTTAATTAATAAAATCAAGTGTACCCCAAGGAAGAGTCTTAGCGCCAGTTTTATATCTAGATCCAATTGGTGGTTTTAACAATAACTAGTACATTCCCTAAAGTAACACAAATCACAACTAACACTATATCACGTTTGGTAACAAAAAACTTATCCCATAACCGAGCTTTCGATAAATTTTATTTATTTCTCTCACTCGCCACACTTTGTGTGAAAGTTTGTTACGTAGTAGCAGATGAAAAAGTTACAATATCTTGGGTGTTTATTAAACATTGCCGACTGGACTAGTATATGTACAGGAAGCAAAACGGATTTGTCAAGGCTTTACTGGAACTGTTAGAAGTTAGTAGTTTCCACATACCTAAGGAATTCTCTTGACTATGAGTACCCGAACAATAAAATTTATACCCAGGATACACAGTATCAAATTTTGTTAAATTGTTTCTATCGGGAATCAAACTTGAGATCTCCTCATCGGTCAGCAAACGTTACAATAAAGATTTATCATACTTTAAATATTACCCTATAACACATGTTTGGTTTCAAATTCATTTCCCAAAACTATAACTGAATCACGAGATCTAAAAAGAGCTCGAAATGGTGGTTTGTTTGAAAAAAATCAACTCGGGTCATAAGAAAAGTCGACTTGGTTCTAATACACGTAGGATTCCCACCAGTAGGGACTTATAGTGGGTATTTGTGGAACAAACCAAACGACAAATGTACAGTATATTACGATCTAAAAAAAAATCTGTTTCGATTTCAATATGCGGCAATCATAAAAACACAAGAATTCGATGTGTAAAGTTATATACGAGTTTTAATCAAAATTTATTCTAGAAATGTCTAATAAAGGAACAATCCAGGGACACATTCAGCAGCAGGAATGTCGGATCGAACTTGGTGCGAGGAAATGAGATCCCACATTCCTTTACAATGTGATCTAGTATGAGTGACGTGAGACGTCATTGTCAGAAAACCACCTCATAAAGTAGTTAAGATATAAAGTTACGGTGATTTATCAATTTTGGCTGGCATCTACGGTTTTCAACGAAAAGCAAAACTACACTACAAGGTAATCTACGGATTGGATAAAACTTACGGCTGGATACGCACGCGTTATTACGCTCGATCCTGACGAGGCTAAATAAGTAATGTAAACATTACTGTGTTCCGGTTTTAAAAGGTAAGGGTGAAATTAGGGGCACTATGGATAGGTCAATTTGTGTCTGACTCAGGGTGATGGACACAGTGGCCGAACCACTTAGATCTTTACGATTTAAAGCTCTGAGTGGTACTGCAACTACTAAGGACAAGCGTGTCCTTTACCACCAGGTGTTGACTTGTTCATTCTGTCACTTGGAATCATGAAAAAAAAATGCCAACTTTATAATTATGTTTATTTATGAGATATATCATATCAGATATGTCTCATATTTTCATTTTCATCGAACAAAGAAACGGGTGCCTGAATCAGGAGGTCTGTGCTCGTTCTTCGTCTAGCATTGAAACAATTACTATCAAATAAGTTACACTCGACTAAATCAAAAAACAATGTTACTTATGAAGCTTCATTCGTACCATGCGTTTTTTAATATAGTCGAGTATTAGTTATTTGACAGTAATTGTTTCAGAAAGTAGACATCCAGTTTTCAGGGCTCTGTGCTGGAACCACTTCCACTTCCTATCTTACAAGAACGAAATGCGTCATTGTATTCTTTATTGCTCCTGTTACCAATTTGCAGACGATACTTGTCTTGTAGCCGCAGACAAAGACCCTAACATAGCACGCGACCAGCTTCAGTCGGACTTTAATACTCTCGTGAAATGGTGCCACGATGCGGGTTTGGTTTTGAACACCTCTAAAACCAAACTACTAATAATAAAATCGCCTTACATTAAGACCACTGTGTTAAAAAGTATCGTGGGCCATGACCATAACTGTCTTCAATCCCCTAACACTGGCACCTGTGAGTGTCTTTGCATAAATGTTGTCAATAGCCATACTTATCTTGGTCTACAAATAGATCATAAATTTAATTGGAGGACTAATAAACGAGTTACCGCTAGAAATATGTAGTTCTTTAACAACCACTAACATTAAGAGTAAACTTAAAAATGACTATAAACAGCTTAATCAATTGCGATAAATTTGATTGTATCTAAATGTATCTATCCAACTTCTGTATAATCTTTTTGTTAATGATAGAGTATTTTATGCAAATTATGTAAATTTTAGCAAAACTTTTCTGTTAGCAGTTTTCTGTCAGACGTTCGTCTGTGGTTTAAAATTTGACTAGAAACATTGTCGTACATTACATTTTAAAAGATTTAAAAAAAAGATGCGCTTCTGTCTGTAGCACTCACTTGCGTGCTCTAATTGTTAGTATCACAAAATTTTTCATTGTTTTACAGCGGCTATTCGCGCTACTTAATGGTATCCACATACGAGGCGCACCTAAGGATAAGCGGTAAGTGTCCTAAATACTTGTTTTCTTTTACAAGATTCCAAATTCTGCTCGTAATGACCATAGTTTCGTGGCCCGGTGTCGTTTAGAACAACACCAATGGCAGACAAATATGAAACTCCACTTTTGTGTTCATCTTGAGTTTCGGAATTGAGACCATATTTGTTCCTTAACTTATTGAAACTTGTTATTGGGTACTGTTTGATTTTGTCATTATTTTTCTTTGCAAGGACTTTTTGACGGATTTTATCTGTGTTTTCTTAGGATGAGGATATTACTCTGTAACACTTTGTTAGTATATCGTCAGACGTTTCTCAAGACGTTGTGTGGATATTGAATGAAAGTCCATTTAAATAGGATTGAAAAAACAACACTGTAACGCTACATATTATGAGACAAAAATATGGATCACTTATTTATCATTGCTTAATTGCTTATTTAACACTGCTTTAAGGGTGAAGTCTTAGGAGTTTTGTTTGTTACTCTCTTACATAGTAGTTTTTGTTTTCTTTTCTTTTCTACAGATTATTTTTAGTTTCTATTTTCTTTTTAAATTAAAGTCTTTGATGATGTCTTGCTAATTGCTGTATACATATTGTATAAAAATATAGATGTATAACAAAACGGTATAAGGCTCTCTATGTAGGTATGTGCCGATGGTGTATTTAAATAAATTAATAAAATATTTAAAATATAGTGCCTCTCAAATAACTATTTGTTTTTCTAATGAGAATGACGCAGAGCTAAGTCTGATTGCATCAACACGTCTTATACACTTTAGAATTCAGGCTATCTTATCATAATGTGACTGACATAGGCTTGAATTTGGATCTCAAGTCTAAAGTCAGAAGTGCCGATATCATCAATTTCAAATTAGCTAACACAATAGTTCACTAACTTTATTAGAGGGAAGTAACAACATAATGAGTTCTTAACCCTAAGTTAGTCTCCAAAGATATCCAGACGCCAGGTAGTAAGTTAAGAACTTTCTGGTCAAACTTAGACGACCTAGTTGCAGCTGTCGGCACAATACCTGTCCACAAACCAGTTAACTAATTAGCTTGGGAAACTACGTCATGCACTATGCATACTGATCCAAATCAGTTATGATGTTGGTGCTTTACGGAATATATAGCGGTAATCATTGAGGATACTTCGATCAAAAATGAAAGGAATAATTTATATCGTTCGAATTTTAATAGAAACGTAGACAATTTTGCAACTTTTATTGGTAAATGAAATTATATTGTAATTTCTTTTGATTCTCAAGACTCTTGGTTTGTTAAAGGTAGAAATCTTCGATAAAAACAAATACTATATTGATTGACAAAGGAAGACATTTGTATGTCACAATTTACATCACAGAAAATGACAAAATATTCACGAAACCAAATAAAAATAACACAAATTACAAAAATAAAGGCAATAATTAGAAAATGATAATTTAGTGTGTGACATAGCAACAAAGGGATCATAAATTTTAGAGTATTTGTTTGATGGAAAACGCAGTGCGTAGTACTTACAATAAGTAAACCAGTTCATTATGATCATGACACAGGTTTCTTATAGGCGAGGGGTTTCACCAACTCACATCTTCATACAGTTTGAACCTTCTCCAACCAGCGATTCCATCACGTTTTCTTTCATCAGTATAGGAAATGATTTGAAAATACTGAATGGCGTAGGTATTCCGGTGGTTATGGTACAGGATCTCAGACATAGCACGTTAACTATACTACCGTTTCAAAACTTAGAGCGATGCCACATGCATTGCGTCGGCGTCGCGACGTCTGAGTATTGAGCTGCGTTGTACTACATATTTATTACAACAACATGCCATATACGAGGCTCGGATTGGAAATGCTGCGTATAATTTATGAAGTGATTCACATTGCAACGGAACGTGACACGGACGAGAGACGCCCGAGCTGCTTCCGAGCTCGTCCGAGCCTTGGATAGTGCCCGGGCCGCATCTCTGACTCTGTCTAATTTATGATCGTGCGGCACGTACGAGGCTCGGATGACTCGGACATGGTTCGCGCCCGCCACGGTTTATTGTGAATATGAATATGCAGCACGTCGGAGGCTCGGATGACTCGGACACGGCTCGCGCCCGGCACGGTCCAATGTGAATCATCTTTAAAGCGTCGAAAGCGGCGCGCGGCATCGGAACATGTCTTCATTGGGCAAGAGGTCAGGAGACAAAGCGGGGAGAGGTACTGCGGTACTTTAGAACGTTGTGATATCGTATTGTTCGTGTGGCACTCGGTACGTAGACATCATAGCGTTGCGATGTAACGCACCGGCGGCGCGGCAGCACCCGTGTAGTATTGCTCGCAATTTGTGATTGTAAGCGATTTGCAAGAAAATATCTGAAGTCTATTATTTTACAGCAAAAAAAATACTTTTCATAATGGCGTGTGTATTATATTTTCCGAAACACAGAAAGGACTGTTACATTTCTTGCTATGAATTTTCTGTTTTTAACCACGTTTTGTTCCAGATATTCGAATGCATGCAAATATTTCGGCTGCTAGATGAACTTTATTCTCGTAGGGGAAATCAAAACCATTGTTCGTTTCCGAAACTCGTAAAACAAATGTTGTTTATTTGAATGATGTGAAGTTCTGTGGTTCTGAGTAATTTTAAAAACAACTCTATATTGAAGCCAATAAAAAACACAATAAAAAAGATCTGTAGCACTCAGTAATTTGTAAGGTTTGCTGACTCGATATATAGCTCAGTTGGTGGTAGAATGGTAGCCCTGGTTTGGCACAGACGTAGATTCGAGTACTCTCAGGTCGAAGTAATTTTACTTTGGTATTAATAATTTTAGCAAAATAATGTAGTAATTTCACAAAAAATATAAATATCAACCCTATATTAAAGTTACATTATGGTCTCTAATACCACCATAAAAATAACACTAAAGTCAATATCCATTACAGTGCCGCTAGAAGCCTATATGACCTGTACGCTGAATGATGTTTTTTATTACGTCGTCTGTATAAAACTCTTGTTTACGGCCGATCAATCGTTTTATCTGTAGCCTTGATTATTCGTGCTTTATTGGTCGTTCCGGAAATGTAGGTCCCATTAGGTAAGTATGTCGTCAGACTTACGACGTGATAACTACGACGTGAGAGTCGCTCGTAGGGAGAAAACTCGAAAAAACAGCTGTCAATCACATTTTAAAAATTTGAAAATACTGACTTCACCATAAATATATTTGAAATTTCACTTGTCGTAAAGCTTCGTCTTAATTTATTTGAATTCGTCATACGAGCACGCCGTTCTCGTCAACTGAAAACCAGATTATGTAAAACTGCTCTACTTTAAAAGAAACTCCAGCTGTTCGACAACAAAGCAATGTAAAAACATTGAATTCCAAAATATGGACCTATGGTTCAATCGTTTTGTTAAGTATAAATGTTTATTTTATTTGTATATTTATTTTCTCTCTTTATTTTTATTTCCGGTTACTTACAATAAATCTTAGTACATCGTCGTCTTTTTCCTGTAAGTATGTTATGTAATTACTTTTCATCCAAAGATAGTCTTGCAACGATAAAGCGGTCTACTCACCGAACCCGCCGACAAGGCGACACAGTCGGGCAGGGTTGGTGTCGGCAGTCTTATTTGTCAGAATCATTTAGGAATTTCTAACAAGTTTAAGACTGCCTCTTGTACCACCATTTTTTTCTTTAAATTTGTTCCAATTTTGATGTTCAATAAAGATTTTTTGTATTGTATTGTATTTTTATACATATCGTCTTTCTATTACGAAAGAAAAACCAAATAACATTCGAGGAAAGTTACCACGACACAACAAGATGAAAGTTTAAAGTTAAACCCTTTTTTATGAGCTACGCGACGCCCTTTGAGACTCGACCTTTGTATTTCCGACTTACATGCGCACGTCTCTAAATACAGCATATTATTTTGAACGGAGGCAATTTGTCCAAAAGACACTGAAATTTTGATATCATGTTCGCGTGAGCACTGTTTAAGAAAGAGGTTTAGGAAACTTCACGCCTTTTTCGAGGATTGCAAATCTTCTTCGCTGAGAAGGTTCCATCACTGTATTTCTCTTCACCGTTAGTGACAAGTACTGCTACTTAGCATGCGTAACTTAGAAAATAAAGCTATACATACAAGCTGCCGTGAGAATCATAAATGTTCTCCCTATACGTTATTCCTACTATCTAGATAGACAAGAACAAAAACAGTACATAAACAATTTAGAATTAATGTGGGCAAACGCAACGAGCGACCTTTCCATGTAATCTTTGAGGTAAAGGAAGGTTAAACAGAGTGGGAGATGTAGGCCCGGTGCGCAATGACTGGACGGGACGGCAAGGGATTTTTAGGTGACGAATTAAATTAATATACAAATGAATAAATAAAATGTTTATTTCCGTAATACAATTAACTTTACATTAACAGTGGATGGTACCTCCTATTAAGCTTATCAAGCCCGTGTCAGAAGGCACCGCTTTTCCATAGCTATAAATGCACATTTAATATTTTTAAGTTATACTTAATTTAGTGTTTTTCTAAATAACGTAAAATGCTTCGGAAAGACGAGTGCTATGCGGATATTCGGGTCCAGGGGAGGCACGCACAGCAAAACTGATTCGAAGAGAAAGCAGACCCGGGCATGATGTCGCGATGAAATGCGTCGGCATGCCTAAGGACGCTAAGGCATACTTACAGATGCCACGTCGTACCTAGGGTTACCGCAGCATAATTGCCATCACTATGCGCTTGCATGTAGGGATGCCGAAGGAGCCCCTGCCGAGCTATCCCGCAGTGGGCGCCGGCCGTGGTGCGAAAATATATACTTATCGCACTGTTAATATAATAAAAATAAAACAATAACATGGAAAAAATAGTTTCATGTTTTTGAATAAGGGTTATATTGGCCAGAACTAGCACACATAAAGTATGTCTAAAGTTTCAGTTACGTAGATATCTTTTGATTGTTTCTTACAATATTCTAACGACGGTTTTTTTGACGTGTAGAGAATTAAATTTTACGTTCCGCAATGATATAATATTAAATTTCACATATTTTGAGTTACAACACTATTGTAATAACAGTGCGATATACATAGTGTTTGTTTTAATGGGTCTGTATGGGGCAATCTGAAACCATAAGACCCAAGGAAACTGTCCTATGAACAATAAAGTCTTTTTTTGTGAAATCAATTTTGGCATAGATGTTCTTAAAAATAAATTAAATTAAATATTTATTGAATGTCAGGATATTAAAGTACCTCGATATGCAATTATTTTTTGTGAAATTACTTCTCCAGTTTTGATATAATTATGAATATAAAGATCGAACAATTAGAAAAAAATTCCTTCGATCCGGCCGGATTCGTACCGACTCGCTACGTCTTCTAACAAACCGTGCCAGACGGCAACTAAGCTTAGGTGATTTTTTTCGGAGTGTTCTATCAATGTATAATAAATAAAATTGATCAAAAAATTTTTTTCGTGCTGATCGATTAAGTTTTATAAACGAATTATTTCAATGTATGGAACGACAAAATGCGGACTGCAGAAGCTGGTCAAATTTCATAAAATGTTTTTATACAAAATGAACAAAATTGATTTCATTCTATGGGTCAAAAAAAATTGGAACAGCAGAAGTAGCTGTAGAGCTCCTTGTGAAAGAGTTCGTCCAGGGAAGTACTGCCACCTTCCCTATTTCTGCCGCCATGCAGTAATGTCAGCATTACTGTCTTCCAGTTTTGAAGGGTAAAGGTGCTGGTGACATTACAGGCACATGGGACTTATCAACTTGTCTCATGGTGACGGGCGCAGTGGAAGTACCACTCAGATCTCTACGATTTGAAGCTCTGAGTAGCACTGCAACTGTTATGGACAGGCGTGCAGCTTACCATCAGGTGCACGATCTTGTTCGTCTCGTCACTTGATATTACAGGAAGAAACAGAAGTTGGTCCAATTTGTTAAAATTTTTCATACAAAATAAAAACAACTGTGAACGTGCTCGCTAAAGCAATACGGTCTTTAAAATTCCGTAACATGTCGCGGTTATAAATCTAACCAGTGTACCTTTACCAAATGGTTTTGTTTTTCATTTAACTCCTGCGCTTACAAAAGCTGTTAACCTGCCGAGTACTGTAGAAGTAAAATTAGAACCAAATAATGAAATATTTAACTTAGGTGTACATGTACCGTCAGTCTAACTCTATATATATCTAATTATATAAAAAACACGCCCGGCAAATTTTTGCCGCGTGAGCAGAGCAATTCAGGTCAAAGGTTAAATTTAAAAGTTTTGTGCGGAACTTATAGAAAAAGAAAAATACGAAACAGTTTTTTTTATAATACCAAGTGAACGAACAAATCGTGCGCCTGGAGGCAAGTGACACGCCTGTCCATAGCAGTTGTAGTGCCACTCAGAACTTTAAATCGCACAGATCTGAAGGACACTGCCACTGCGTTCGTCACCCTGAGACGTACTAAGTTGAAAAGTCCCTTATGCCTGTAATTTCACCATCACCCTTCAAAATTGAAACGCAGTAATGTTCAGATTACTGCTTAGCGACAGAAATAGGTAAGGAAGCAGTACTTCCCTGGACAAACTCTTTCACAAGGAGATTATTATATTAATTTTTGAAATTTTAATATACATTGGCTCTAATAAATTTAATTGTGACTCAAAACAGGTAACTTTGTAATGATTTTGTTACCAGGCAGTCTCATAAACTTCATTTCGGCCAACTCCTAATTTCGAAAGTTCTTTGAAGTTTGAAACGGGGAAACGTACGACGTATTTATTTAGTTTAATTAAACTTCAGCAAACGAACGAGAAGCCCCGTGAAAACGAGGCACTATTCAGGTTTTATTAACATGTAGGCTGCCTTCAATTAGTACCCAAATAATAACGCCCATAATCACGCACACTCTCAACATAGCCCCGCACCAGGGAAACTCTGCGTCGCGGGTGCCATGGACACACACATAGACAACCACAAATTACACTCAAAGTCACGATAGAAATAAATGTAGGCCATACAAATATTTCGCTCGGCCCAGGAATCGAACCTGGGACCTCTACGTGGCTGTCCGGCATGGTAACTGTTCGGCTGTTCGGTATTCAATCAATCAAAGAGGCAGTCTGTTGTTAACAAATAAGGTTGCTAACAACAAATTGACCGCATGTTTGCAGTTCACGCAAACTTGACGCAGCCGAGACGTCACGTCGAAGTCATGAAGAAACGTAGAAGACCTGAAATCGGTTTCGACTGCATGTAGTTAGTGCGTGAAGTCGTTATCAAATTCATACAGTCGTGGTCTCTGTCTGCATGAAGTTGATTAGACCTTAAGAAATAACGGTGCCTTCTTAATTCACATAAGAAAAATAAATTAAACAATCTTTATTCCACGGAAATATTTTATTTACAAATACTAATCCAGACATAACAAATTAGAATTTCCATGAATATTTCGCACCCCTCATGGAAGAATAATATAAGTGAGGTTACGTTAAAAATGTTAATTGCTCCATTGGATACAGAAAAATAGGTATATTTTTCTATATCCAAGAATTGAGGATGATGTAGGTTACTACATCCTCCTCAATTCCTGTAACTCTGTCGACAATATTAATCGATAGAGTTACGAGAATTTGGTTATATTTTTCTGTATCCAATGGAGCAATGAACAGGTTTGACCTAACTTCACCTATACCATTGTTCAATGAGGAGTGCGATTTGCTCATTTGCTAGCAGGTTGAATGTAGCAAATTTTACTTAACATCTGTATAATTAATTTTTCATCACATGACATGCAAGCAAAGTCGACCGTAACGTCCTAAATTATGCCCACGGGCTTTTTCAATACATCACCGTCCTAGGGCGGTAATAGATTTTTAATTTTATTTACACTGTACTTCTTTCATACGCCAAGATTAAGCAAAAAGCTTCTATACTCAAAAAATGTATTTCGCATAAGTTTGAAGTATAAACTACTAAATATTTGTAATTTAAAAACTATGCTGTATTTTTAGAATTTGAAATTTATTTATTTTTGTCGGCCTTTTATAACATTTTAGTTCGAGTTGTATTATCTATAGAATAATCTCAGTACAGAGTACTAAAAATACCGACCTCAAAAGTACGTGGAATTACATCTATTTGCCAAGTTTTATTGAAATGTGGGGATGTTTAGTTCGGCACTATACAGGAATTGACACAGGAGATAATAAAAGTCGGTTCTCACTACTCAAAGTATATTGAGAGAAAAACGCCTTGAATTGGAGACTAGCAAAATCAAGCATTAAAATAATCGCTCCTTAAGTAAAATTTAGGCGCTATTTGTATAAATAAATGTTCATGCCTGATCAGCCACCCTTAGAGGTGGATGATTTTCTTCAAAATGAATTGGGACCACTGTGGAGGTACTTTTTCCAACAAAAAAAGAATCATGAAAATCGGTTCATAAATACCGGAGTTATCGCGTAACATACATACAAAAAAAAGAACACACAGTCGAATTGAGAACCTCCTCCTTTTTTGAAGTCGGTTAAAAAGGTAACAACACTAAATATCAAATCAATAGTATCTATGTTTCAACCAAAATTCTACAAATTGAAGAACCTAGAAATGTGTACATATGCAAGGTTATGCAAATACTACTATTTAGATAGCTATGTAAATAGGCGACTATATAAATACCTCTGTGACAGCTACAATGCAAAGTTTCAGGTGGTTATTCTTTTCTACATACTTGCTGCTCAAATTACAGAAACCGATACGGTCAAAATTGAGACAGAAAGTTTTAAAAAATTTGCTACATACTGATAATTATTTTATCGTGACAAAGAAACGTATTTAATTCTAACGTGTCAGATTCTTCAGATCAGATCACGTGAAGACTTCCAATTCTTAAAAGCGTCATTGCCTTTATTTTTTGTGCAGTGTGTATAGAAAGCGGACACCAACAACTAGGCCAGTGGGTTGAAAACGCATGGGTCTTCAACTAGTATTTCACTAGTTTATATTCAAAACTCTTGTAACATACACTTTTTAAGAATATAACGGCTAGAAATTTCTCTCACAACGCTGTATATTAGAGATATTCAAATTTCCTCTTACCGCCATAATTTCCAAAAGTTTGTTCAGAATAGTCGGTATTATGTGCTATATTTCTTGAAGTTTGTAACACTCGCATAATGTTATGAGCACCGTTGTAATGTATAAGAGCGGGTATTAAGTTTTAAGAAATATTCCTTATGGTAGTGTTATGCCACTTACTTCTATCTTGGCTATTGAATTAAGCTTTCATTTTAATGGTGTAAGGTCGTATTTTTCTAGAAAATGGTTGAGCTTGTATATATCTTTCTTTATGATATCATGTCACGAGTCAAACAAGTTCATCGCAGTTGCAATGTCACTTAGAGTTTTAAAACGCAAAAGTCTAAGGGACACTGCCACCCTGAGACATAGGTTGACAAGTCTCTTATCCTTTTATCATCTTTTGACGAGAACGTGCCAAACCTATAATGAATTACTAACATCAAAATTTGGAAACGTCACTGATGTTTTCGACGTTAACATCAATATATTTCGTAATAATAGTGTTCAGTTTTAAAAGGTAACCGGAATTGTCACCTTTCGATGACAAAGTCGGTTTCATCATGACGTTTTTCTTCAAATATTGCAACTAAACATTCACAAGTGTAAGCGAATTCGGAATGATGTGACCTTAGGCTATCACGCTAGCATAAAGTGATCCTATTGGTAACAGAGAAAAAGGCGAAAAAGAACGAGAACATGTTCAAAGTAAAAATCAAATCATAAGCAAATTACACTTAAAATCGTCATAATCATTATACTTATTTACATTATTATAAACGTTACTGCCCATTCGTGAGGCAGATTCCCCTGGGAAGAATAAGCAAGAAGCTTGCTTAAAGTTGCTCTTTGTAAACACACAAACATATACATTTGAACGTTTACCATTTACAATATTTTAAAACATCTTAGATCGACAATACTTGCAAAAGCGAAACGGGTCACTATCACGGAATTCCGTCATCGAAACACTGCGCATAGTGTATCTTCTTTTTGTTGTTTCACTATAGTTTTAAACGTCGTAAATGGCAAATTTTGTTCACTGCACCATCCGTAAATTTAAATGTGGATAGTGATATTACTTAATAAAATATCAGTCAAGTTTTATAAAACAGCTAAAGGTTTAGAATAATAATTTATCTGCTATAGAAATATATTTGTAAACCTAAGACCCTCAGAAAATTGAAATATCTTTTAATTAAAATTGCAAACTGTTACAGTGTCTGATTAAATAAATCCACAAAACCCTTAAGTTATCTCGTTTGAACTGTAAATAGATTGGGCTGCCTTTGAAATAACTCATTTTATGTTTTCATATACTTATGGATTATAACCTCTGATAAGGTCATTCCTCTCGACGAAATTGAAGCTATGAATAAGTAATTCTAAGTTTCTAACGCCAAAAGAAGATTCAAAAAAGGAAATTAAATATATTTTGTCACATGAAGAGTTGATGTTTTTTCTGAAAGCGAAGTCTCCAATTTTATTTGTTTGCACTTGCCCCTTTTTAAGTTTATTTTAACGGTAGATACAGATTTCTTTTAGCAATATTATTTGTGGTTTAAGAATTTATTTTCTTTATATCATCGCAAACATTAAATATCTGGAAGTGCACCATGCGTTCATATCACCTACATAATCATTGATATTGCAATAAGTTTTTCTCAATAGTGCATTTTTAACACGAGCTCTGAACTCTGGAATTGTGCCTTTACTAAGTCTAAGCATAGAGGCCGCAAGTTTATTTTCGTTTTTAAGATTAAGGCCATTAGGCGGGTTTCCAGATCACATAAAAACTAAACGGTTATCTTACTGGTTGACAGTAACCACAGAGCGTAACTGCTATGAAATATCGTTAAAAAGAAATTGTTTTGTTTAACTTCATTTTGTCGAATGTTTTCGTTAGTGCCGTGCTCTAATGAGTGTGGTGTAGTAAGTAATTAGAGCGCAAGTAAAAGCGAATTCAAACAAACTGAGGCTTAATTGCAGAGTACAATGCAATATACGCTAAGCATTTTATTTTTCACAAAACAGCCCTGGAAAAATTCTGCCTTCAAACTTCACGAAAACTAATTTTCTAAGATCAATACTCATCAAAGCTAAATTACACGCCACAAAAGTTTCCAGCCCCAAATCTACATTTAACTACGCATACCAAGTTTCGAATTATTAACTAACTGTTTCATTGTATCGAGATAGTAAGTTTTGCATGTTGAGGTAAATGGTAGCTATTAGTGCCACATTATTATGAAGTTTCTTTAACTTTTAATTGCTTCCGAGTGTATGCAACTGTGTTTTACTATTTACTACCTATGCCTGTGGAAAGTTTCGTTAAGCTCTATAGTAAGTAGATTGTTGATATCTGTTACCTAATTATATATTCGATAAATGTAATGCTTCAAAATTGGACAATGTTCTTATTTAATTCGTTTGCCGTCGTTGGTATGACGGTGCAATAAAATGTACTTTTTACATTTTAATTTCGACAAGTGCTGAGAATAAGAATATATTTTAACTTTATGAAATGTATTTCTAGAGTTTAGTCAGACTTTTTACTTTTCTGGCATGTCTGCAAAAATAATCAAGATATGTCTTATAGTCAATTTGTTTCGTCTTAGCGAGTCTGGACAACTTTGAAGTAACTTCATATCCTAGTCGATCTCAGCAAAGACTGATAATTATTAAAGTCTTTCAAAGTTACCTAGACGAGTGTTACATCTAATAATTTCACACTCGTGTCTTGATATTTGCCCATTATATGAATATTTTGGCGCTTTGTGCCTGCAAAGCAAAACAGTATATGGTTTAGAAGCTGTCGCTTTGCTAGGATAAAGAACTTTTGGAGTAATAAATTTTTCGAAATAAAATCGGAATTTTTGGTTACATACCTAATTAGTAAACGATATAAATATAATATGTACTAGGTAATAAAACTAAATTAAATAGACATGTGGCCATTGTTTGTTGTAATTATAAGCTAAGCTCATTTCTAGTATTTAATTGCATAAAAATGTCTACCAAAACCACAAAAAAAATGCAAGTCATATGAACCTTTCACGTGGAAAATGTGCCGAATCATTTGCTCTAATGCATTCGACTATGTCCACATACTATCTGACTCAATAAATTACCCGTTTCGTTCCATCACACCCTTGGTCAGTCTAAAATTCGGAAATATTATGCGCACAGCCCCTACGAAGGGCGTTATACACTCCATTAGAACCTGATTTATTGCTAACCCACTAAAAGGGTCCCTCAAGGAACGATCCTTGGTCCCTTTATGTATAGTATGTATCACATACATTAGTCGTATGGAAATTCGCCCTGAAATATTATTTGCTTTGATGATGTAAGTACATAATATTACCTTCTGTAGGGGTGTATCGATTTTGCGTTAGAGGGGACACTTTTGGGTTAGTGGTTTGAATATTCAGGGAAATTTTGGGTAGTGATTTGTTGGTGTGATTTCTGCCCTTTTTCTCTCCTTTTCCTTACAGTAAACACATTGACGCTAATGCGTTCATCTGACTGAAAAAGGCCTTAGTGAACTATTTATTTTTACTTACGCACGTTTCAAAACTACTATGTTAAATAAATAAATAAGAATTTGTGACATACATTGGATACAGTCATGTTTAAATAAATAACTATATGCAATTTTTGAGACATAACCTTTGCATTGTATGTGGAGTACACAATTTCTTAAACTACATTTATAAAGTCACGTAAAGTAACGTTTTAATGTAAGAAAAGGAAAAAAATGCAAGATAACAGAAAGGAGAAGAAACAAAGAGGTATTAAGTAATTTACAAAACAGGTGTAGAACGCGAAATATAAAAATTTCATCGCGGATACGCTTCACTTCCTGTAATCTTATCCTTTCAAGCGCTGCGTCATTAAATAGCTTGTACGTGGGAGCTGACGTACTACCAACTTTATTTTGCTGGTTGGAAAAAAATCTAACTTACACTTCGTTCATAAAAGTTTATACTGTAACGTTATATAGATGCGCTTGGATGGACCGCACTTAAAGGTTTGTAACGCTATACGTGCTTATCATAAAGATGTTTCTAACGGTTTTTGTTGGTTTTCAATGCTGCTTGAAGATTGACTCTTTTTTATTCATCAGTGATTTGTAAATGTTCATGTTTCAAATTAAAATCTCCGAGTTTAATAGTCAAATTATAAAGTCTCTAATTTTACATTAAAATTGGTTACCTTTATTTATTCATAATAGTTTATGTTATAAAACATCTATATTGTAGTTGGACTTTATGAAAAACAATGTCACAAATGCCATGAAACAATAAGCTCTGTACAAGCTGCTAAGAGATGGGTTGGATAAAATTTGAAAGTTAAAAATAACAAATTAAAAGTAAATATTATTATACAGGTAACAGATAAAAAAGATTAAATAAATGAAACTATATCAATAAAAATGTCCAGTTTTTATGTTTTGGCAAGTTCAACGTTGTTAATAGCTCCTGGCGCGCTGACAAACGAAATTAAACGTGGTGTTGCATGATAAAAATTTGAACTTGAGCTCGCCAATTATGTCCTGCTTTTATTTTGTGCTTTTACCAATTTAGAATTTTGTAATATCAACAATATATATTTCATTAACTTAATTATGTTTGTAATTATTGTCGATTTAGACAAACATGTTGACTTTTCGATATCATCCTTTCACATAGCACACTTTTGATTAGCATCCAAAACTATTTCCTTAAATATCTGTAGTGGGCCTTAGTGTTGTATTGTACATTAAACTGCCTCCGTGGTTAAACGGTTACCATTGAAAGGGTTGTAACCCTAACAAGCCGTGACCAGGTTCAGGGCAGTAAAACAGAAAACTTCCGGTCCACAAATTTATTTGAAGTCGGTTAAGGAGAAAAACAGGTAACAAAGAAGGCCTAAAAGGACCGAGATATACTGAATTACAGATACGTATTCATAGGTTCATGATAAAGGTTGTAGTGGTTATAAACTTATTAAAATTGGCATATGATTTCGATTAGTAATGATTATAAACTTAGTAAAGGAATCAAAATTAGACGCGATAGAATCAGCTCCGTACGCTGCCATGATCGAATAGAGAGTGACAGTGGAACGAAACAAAATCAGGATGCGAGTGAAAAGAACTATGGAACAATTCCAAATTTCAATTTAAATGGCCACGAACCGGAGAAAGGCGATAAAAAGGTGGGATGACGATGTAAAGAGGCATCACCATCACACCACGCTGTACATACTACCACGAGATCCCGGGTTCAATACCCGGGCCAGGACAAATATTTGTATGGCTTACATTTATTTGTCTTGTGAGTTTGAGTGTAATTTGTGGTCGTCTGTGTATGTGTGTCCATGTCGCCCACGATACAGAGTTTTCTTAGTGTGGGGCTATGAGTGCGTGCGTTATTACACAATAAGATAAGTATAAACAATAATAATAACGCACACACTCAACATAGCCCCGCATTAGGGAAACCCTGTGTCGCGGGTGCCATGGACACACACATTCCTTTTAAAATACTTCTTGAATAACAAATTTTTTTTTATTCACCGTTTTTGCTCGTGAGTTTATTAATTTTTTAAAGTACTCTTAAACATTATGGACCATGGCAAGGTATCAGCCTGGGCTATGTACATCATAGCTCTATGCAGCTACGTTTTACTTTACTCAATTTTGTTGCATTGCATGAAATGAAACAATTTTGATTTTTATTATATGTGTATCAAATAGCTTTACCAAAGATTCTATATCGCCGTAACTACAGTATGTAAAAAATAGCATTAAAAATATGTTCAAGTACTTGAATTTTAATATAGGTACTAATGTTTTTCATCAATGGAGGTAATCTACTAAATATTTCTAATATTACAATTTACATGTATTAAGCAAGTTCAGGTAGTGTCTATTTAACAAAATTTTTGTATTATGAGGCGTTCATCTCACCTAACCCACTTAACCTGAGCCAGTTTTAAATAACCCTAATTTGTATAAAATATTTGGTGGTAGGGAAAATATATTTACGTTCAGAATTATATTCGGAAAATGTGGCAACCTCAGTGGCCTAACGATTTACAATGTGGGCGTAGGATGTGGAGGTCCTGGGTTCGATTTCTGGTAGGACCAATTTGGGAAATTAACTATTCTAAATTGGTACTGATCTGAGTGTTCTGGGAAATGTCCGAGAGTCGTTTGCTATGATACTCATAGTAGAGGGAATTCTCAAGTTTGAAACCAGAAATTGGTGTGGCTGTCTAGGACATTAAAAAATATTAAAAATATGTATGTAGATATCAATTCATCATCGTTATTCTATTCTGTAGTAATTTTGTAACAATATGTCTAAGTATGCATATATATTTAAGAAAAGCTAAATGTAGCTAACAATAACAAGTGAAAGTGCTGCAACAGTATTAGTAGCAGGAACAAAAAGGGAAGAAGGTTTTAGTCCGTAGGTCATTGGATACACATCCCGTCGACCAATTTAGTACGGACCTATTGAATTCATGAGGATGTTATTATCCTCCTTCCCATGCAAACAAAACCTTTTCATCTTCTTTTTACCATCACTGTCAGCAATAAAATTACATATTCCTTTAAAACCTTTGAATTTTTTACGAAACCTGTATTTAAAAAAGTAAATCTCTATACCATTTTGGAGTTTAGATATTTTTTCTGTATTACCAAAAACTTAGCTCTATAGAACTTACCTAAGTCCTACTCAGTAACGCCTAAACTACTCCAATCACGAAATTATAATCGAAATATTTCGAATTCGGTTATAGTTATTTTAGCTTAAGGTCGGAACTTGACGTAGTTCGTCATTGTAAGGCCAATAACCCCAACTTTGTATGGAACTTTTCTTTTACGTTCTTGTTCTCTTGTTAGAAGCAATTGGAACCAAATCCTTTCAATATTTTATGTCTCTTCGAAATTGCTAAGTGCGCGTTCATAACAAATTTCCACCATCAATTTCAATTTTTTCCCACTTTGGCATTTCTTATCTTGTTATCTTCAATAACTTTTTTCGTTATTGTTGATTTCTGTACGAAGTTTTTCTGCAGTGTTATTTTATTAAGCCAAGAAATATAGGTTCTCACCTGTAAACATCAGTAGAACAAATATCACTTTTCCAAAATCGATTCTGTAACTTTGTATTACATGGCAATTATCTTAGTTACACTGTTTTGGGCAGTTCTATTCAATTATTCCAGAAACTCATTGAGTAATGCTTTGGTTAACTGAACAATGTAGCCTTTGAATTACAGCTAAGTTTCTACTCTTTTCATGAGTACTATATCCTACTTTTTGATTATTTCTAAAATCTGCAGTTGCTTTCTAGCTATAAATTTGCTTACTTATAAATATAAATGAAAAAAATATTACTATATTTAATAAATAAAGTTTTTAAATATTTTTTTGTATGTATGTTACGCGATAACTCCGGTAATTGTGAACCGATTTTCATGATTCTTTTTTATTGGAAAGAAGGTACCTCCGTAGTGGTCCCATTTCATTTTGAAGAAAATCAGCTACCTCTAAGAGTGGCTGATCACGCATGAACATACTTTTTCAGAAATAGCGCCTAAATTTTACTTAATGATCAATTATTTTAATGGTTGGTTTTGCTATTTTCCAATTCAAGGCGTTTTTCTCTCTCAGTATACTTTGAGTAGTGAGAACCGATTTTTATTATCTCCTGTGTCAAGTCCTGTATAGTGGCGAACTTGGGGATATTTCAATAAAACTTGGCAAATAGATGTAATTCCACGTATTTTTGAGGTCGATTTTTTTAGTTATCTGTACTGAGATTATATCTTTCCAAATGCTTCAATAGACATTTACTCCAGGCAAAATACTTTATTTTACATATAATAACCGAGTATATTTGCAAAGTGGGAAATATAAAAAAAAAACTATTCATTACATTATTTATTGTAAAGTAGTTTGTGAAGAAGTTGATATTTAATGTGTTAAACATTTCTTATAAATGCATTGTAAACTATAAAAACTCTAAAATAACCGTTATCATCTCTGAACACGACCACAATGCTTATATTAAGAACATTAACAGTCTTAAGTTCATTATCAGAAGTTTCTCATGATACCATTAGTACGCCTAGCTTAGTCTTCGCTTAGCTTTAATGGCCTAAAGTGCTTCAAGGAAACTCGAATTTGAAGCTAAACTCCAACCGAGAGTATATTGTGTTGACCACAGCCTCGTGTGTTTTGTTTACGTTAACTATATTGATAAAAGACCAGTTTAGGAAGCGTCTTTTCTAATTTGGCTCCAGTCTAGGGTTTTTAAGCCCAGAGTTAATTTCTATACGATGGTATTCATAATATTCGGATTTTTCTAGTTTGAGACCAGGTGAGTAAAGGTGTGACTTTTTGGCAAATTATTATTTCGTAAGTCTTTGTTTTCTCCGTGTGCCAATCTACAGTACCTAATAGCTTTATTTATAACGATATCCGCGACCACAACAACAGTACATCGGCATATAAAGGATGATTTCTGACAATCGTTTGGTATCATTTCCTTCCTTCCATCTCTGCTAGCCTGCTGTCGATTTACTAAAACAAGTCAATGTATATGTCACAAGGAGTCGGCAAACGAGCCGTAAAACGAAAATCATGATATATCTTTATAATAAACATGGTTTCATTATTTCCTTTCAACGATATGGTTTCATTATCACCTAAACGATAGGTGAGTTGGCAGTCGTTATAAATCTAGAACAGACTTTTCAATTCATATCATATTATTTTTCTAGAAATTTTACTACGTATAAAGTCGTTCTAATCGTATCATTAAATAACTGAGAAAATCTTTTAACTTATTCAATCATAAATAAATTTGACATAAAATTTGCACCAAACGACTCTATAAAGAGCCCAAAAGTTATAATCAACAACGCAAACCGCAACAAGCTTTATAGACCATCTAGGTGTCCTCTATAGCCCACCGAGGTGCATTATGGGACTATAAGCCTGTTTACTCTTTAAGGGACGAAACTAATTCCGGACAAGTGGTTGATTAACATGTGATGCTTTTGGGTGGTCTAGAAGATAAACTGTAAGAGGATAACAACGTATTTCATATGTTGGGGGAACAATGTGATAAACTGGTATGAACACCGGATGGTTCAATGTAATGATAATGAAATAAATTAAATTGGGAACGGGCAACATGAGAGATGTTCATCTGGTAAGTTTCGTAATGATGGAATCCCTAAATTCGGTCAAATCAAGAGATTTACCAGACCATCCGACATAAGAACCAATTTATAAGCATTGCTTTGAATTTGAATTGTACAGCCGGGTACTAAACCATTCCACTTTTAAATTCTGTTATATTAATCTTCTATGGGGTGGAATCAAAAGATACGAATAGAATGTATTTCAAGTGGCGGTTTTTACAAAATCTGTTTGTAACCACAAGTACGAGTACCAGCTAAAGAGTGGTTGCGTCTTGTGGTTATACAATGAATATTTTATCTCACTATAAAAGGCCCCTAGGTGACGAGCCGACTGCCCTACTAAACCCTTTGTCAATTTATTATGTCGGACTCCATTTGTGTTGCTATTCCAAAGGCTTCTATTGTTGACGTTGTAGTTAATTTGAGGATTACACTATGTCGTTACAATATTGCTTCAATTTGCACTCGGTGACAGATTTAAGCTTATGCAAAATCTTTTCATGCTTTTATAATATTTTCGTTATACGGTTTCATTTACGAAGGCTAACTTGCAATTTCAACAGCGGATACGATGATGTCTATTTTCGAATAAGATCTCCTAAACTACTTGCAGTTCCTCACGAGATTCACGCTATTACGGCGCCTAGAATTTCGCTTGATGTGGATTTCAGGAATTCGGACGCCTTGAACAACGGGCATGCTAAGTTGGAAGTCACTGACATCGGTGCGATAACTGCCTTTCTCAAGACGCTTGACTCCATGGCATTAAGCAGTTAATGTCCAAGATCACCGCTCTTATAGTTAAAGATGCATCGGCAACAGGCGGGAAAAATTTGAACATTTTCAAATATATACACAAGGAGTGAAGCAGTCCGGGAGCTAATAAGGGTGTTTATATGCTTCTGATGTAGAACGTAGCCGTATGGTCATACAACGATAAGCCTGGACTAAAGAGCTAGATGTAAGTGCTAAAGTGTTTACGTTGTGTTTACGGTGATCGCCAGTCGCTGTGTAAAATTTGAGACGTTTTTTTCGGGCAGCATTTTCATAAAAGGACCGATGACTGCCAGTGACAGCTGGTGGTTTTAATACTTTGGATTTGCAATTGTATTTGAACTGTCAGTTTTGCTTAAGTGTGTTTGTAATTATGTTCTTAATACTTTAAGACTATGGTAGAATGTCGCCTGTATATTTCATAGATTTCTGAGTGGTATCATAGATCTATTTAACAAGTTAATTAATAACAATAATGGACACAATCATAGCCCCGCACTAAGGAATCCCTGTGTCATATGTGTCATGGACACACACATAGACACCCACAAATTACACACAAACTCACGAGATAAATAAATGTAAGGCATAGAAATATTTCGTATTATCGAACCCAGGTCCCCTAGGTGGCAGACCAGTATGGTAACCGTTCAGCCACTGAGACTGTTACATTCAGTTATTTAATGTAACTTCCTCCGTGCCTGGTATTTAATTATTTAGATAACAAAAAGCCATCCCTACAAAGCTGAAGTATTATTAGGCAAATTTGCCTTTTCTGTGGTATTTTATTGCATAGAAGTAAAATCTAAGCTTTCAACTTTCAAAGAAATGTTCATTATACTTTTTTATACAGCTTTTGAAATTTTTTATATTACATTTCCCCAGAAACAAAGCTTGGATTTCTTCTGCATTCAAAGTATCGCATAGAACTGTTAAAACACAGAATTATTATTAGTCCTTGTAATAAAATCACATAGTGTACAAAAACATTAATCAAGTTCCATCGCACAACGCTAGATGGCATTAACCTATTTTAGTACATTTCTAAATCGCGGTTTTCCCTGGAGAGCTACTAAAGGCGGCAACGCGGACAGAATGAAAACCATCGATGTACGTAGCTTAAGACGCATTTACTGCTGCTTTATTATTTAGAACCTTTTGAGACCAGTGCTTTTAAGTAGAAGTAAATTATTAAATGTTGTTCGCCGGTTCTTAGACATGAGTCTCTGACCCCGGCCGACTATGCCATTGCCGGGAAATACAGACTCTCCCATTTAAAATTTCAAAATTAATCTGTTAGGCCTTGGGCCAGACGAGAGTCTAAAACAGATATAATAATAATAATAACTCACACACTCAACATAGCCCCTACTAGCTAGCACTAGGGAAACCCTGTGCCGCGGGTGCCATGGATAAATACATAGACGACCACAAATTACATCCAAACTCACGAGAGAAATAAATGTAGACCATACAAATATTTCTCCCGGCCCGGGAATCGAACCTGGGACCTCTGCGTGGCAGCACGGCATGGTAACCGTTCGGCCACGGAGACAGAAAGTCGTCCAGGGAATTACTACCACCATACCTATTTCTGCCGCCAAGCAATAATGTGAGCATTACTGTGGTTTTGAGGTGAAAGGGTGCTGATGGAATTACAGGCACATGAGACTTATTAACTTTATGTTTATTGTAAAAATGGAACTACCCTCCCTCCACATAAAATTAATAACACAAGTGCAACTACAGGCGCAAACACCAATAATATATCCGACACTTGCTTGTTTCGCCTCTCCACGAGGCATCATCAAGGGTCGTTGATTGCTCGACGCTCGGTGGAAGAATGAGCTCGCTCTTTTTTTGACACTGACACTTTGCATATGGCCATTGATGGCCTTGACTGCGCCATCAAAGGAAAGGGCGACATCCACCAGAAGAACGTGCCATAGGAGAGAATCTACTAGTGTACTTGCTGAAATAAAAAGGACGCTTGGTGCGTATGGAGTTGGACAGATTAGCGATTTGGTTGGCCTTTAAAGCGGTGAGAGTGACAGGGTCATCAGAGTCGAGAGAACGGTTGGATAAATTTATTCCCCGCCCTGGACGTGTTGGTGAAACACGAAAATATCCGAAACAACGGTGATGACGCAACTTCAATTGTTCATTTATTATACAACCCCTTTGTAGCTAATTATTTCTATTTGCAATTTAAAGCTCTGAGTAGCACTATAACCAGGTAACCTATCACAAACTCGAATTTTTTTTTCCCGAATTAACGTTTGTTCGAATTTTCATTACACCGAAAACCGAATTATAACGAAACCGTTCTTTCAGGATATGTTGGCTGTTTATCCCAAAGGCAAGCTTAGATTCGGTTACGCTAGGTTTAAAAGGAAAAACATTTTCCTCTCAAAATTACTCTTGAAGCTATAAAAATTCGAGCAAACATTATTTCTGGAAAATGTCATTTCGGACTGCTGATAGGTAACCCTCTGTCTGTTTATGACCAGGTGTGTAGCTTACCACCCAGCGCACAACTTATTTGCCCCGACACTAGAAGACTTGATACCATAAAAAGTTTCATAAAATTTTATCTGTATGAACTCGGATTAGTTCCCTTATTGGGCACAAATGAGCTCTGAAGATAGGCTTAGACAAACAAGGTAACCAAAAACCGGCTAGTAATTGGAATCGTTAAAGAGGTTTATGAAACCTTCTCGAACCTGCAGACAACGATGTTTTCCTTCCGATAAAGCAAGCAAGGGAAATAATATAAATAAGTAATAAAGTGAACTACGGTTACGCTGCTTGTTGCAAGGAATCGAACTCGGACTTTCTGAATCCCAATAGATCAACTATAGGTTCTTACCGTCTCCAACTTTCTCATTTCGGGTTGCTAGGAAACACTAATCCTTAAAAAAGAGTTCCAACTTATATTTACTATAGTATTAACATTGACTTACAAATAAATGGACGACGGGTCTAATACAAAAACCACGAAAAAAATGTCCCAAGTCAACCTATTCGAAATTTAAATTGTAATGTCATCGCAGTATCGCGCTGTCAGTCGAACAAATGAAGACTAAAGCGGAGTTTGGCGCTCTGTATACGATTTTAGCGCCTTACAAGTGCGGACACTTTTTAGCGCGGACCCGACGTCCATATAATTGTAAGTCAATGAGTATTAAGGCCTAAAATACTTAAATTTCCCTTTATAAGCAAATTTTCTAATATTGACAGATGACTCACTTGTCACGTCCGATTTGCAGTCCTCTGCACAGTCTGTTGTATTGTGAGTTCAAATCTTGCTATTCACTTTTCCCTATACTAATTATCCTTTATTTCATTAACTCCTATTTGTGATATATCTATTTCGGTCATTCTTCTTCTTTTAAATGTTATGGCCCTATCGAAATAATCGATGATTCCGCCAATATCAAGTAAAAATGACTATGTACGGTAGTTTTGTAAAAATGATATAAAAATTATGGCGAACGACGCCATTAGCAAGGCCAGTACCTCTCACAAACTCCTTTAATTTATTGACATTGATAGATATATGAGTTACTTTTTAACTAACTTCAAAAAGGAGGAGATTCTCAGCGTGACTGTATGTTTTTTTTTGTATGAATGTTACGCGATAACTCCGGTATTTGTGAACTGATTTTCATGATTCTTTTTTTATTGGAATTTCCTTTAAAATGAAATAGGACCACAAATGGAAGTACCCCCTGTACTTCCATAGTGGTCCTATTTCATTTTAAAGGAAATCATCCACCTGTAAGGGTGGCTGTTCTCGCATAAAGTTTCATTTTTATAAATAACGCCTAAATCTTAAGGAGCAATTATTTTAATGGTTGATTTTGCTATTTGTCCAATTCAAGGCGTTTTTCTCTCAATATTCTTTGAGCAGTGAGAACCGATTTTTATTATCTCCAGTGTCAAGTCCTGTATAGTGGCGAATTTAAGGATATTTCAATAAAACTTAGCAAATAGACGTAATTCCAAATACTTTTGAGGTCGGTTTTTTTAGTACTCTATACTGAGATTATCTAGAGTCTATTCTTATATAGACTTTCCAAGAAACTACTCTCTTCTGAATGTATGAATATTATAGTTTAATAAATGTAACGGTTTCAAGTATAATTTCCTTTGAAATAAAGGTTATTTGAGTTTAAGATACCAATACCTCTCATTAAGGGAGACATCATAATGTATAGCGAAGATTTACAACCCCTGGGAAACGTGTGAGTCTCCAATACGCATTGGACCTGCTTGGCGGACAATGGCCTTCATCCCAATACGCATTGGACCTGCTTGGCGGACAATGGCCTTAATCCTCTCATCAAAGGAGAATATGTGGCCAATGATCAGTTTGATATTTTCTCAACAATAAGCATTAGCGATTATAAAGCCATTACATAATTGTTTGTTAATCCTTCGACATGTAATAACTAAATTATAACTATCCAATACAACAACACGGCTAACACCCAAAGTAAATATCACATAAAATAAACACGGGAAATGTTATTGTTTCCGTTGGTTTGTCCTTAAACGTTATAATTATGTCATCCCCTAATCTGATAAAGGGGTGTTGTACCCTCTTTGTATGGAGTCGTTGTTTGTGACTTGCGGGAAGACAATTTCGTTTTACGATATCCTTGTACGAGCAACGACCGCTTAAGGATATTACTTATTTCTACATGGTCTTTATTATGATTCATAATAAATTTGCGTATTAATTCGCATAACTTCTCTATAAAAATTATTAAACGAATTTGTATGCAAATTTCCCCATAACATTTTACATTCTTCTGTTTTATGTTCTACCATATATTACTACCTGTCAATATGAGTTAGTTTTACTATAGAAGTTTATAAAACGACGCGATAAAAGAATACGATGTTCGCTATATTGTTTGTACGCTGTTACGACATCGATAAAGATGTATGTCACATTGTTGGTGGGTTCCCCAAGGCTCCATCCACATTTGTTTAGAATGTATATAAAATAGCAAATTTTTTTATTTAATGACGATTTCCGCGTGATAGGTTGGCTTCCATGCCGGTTTTCATGGTTATCTCTGAAGTCCCGGGGTTTGATCCCCGATCGGGTCAATGTAGAACAACTTTTCCATATTGTCTCCAGACTGGGTGTTTGTGATACCGTCGTTTTTTCCGATTTCCATTACACAAGTATTTTTTTATTTATTTATTTGAATATTATGTTGAACAAAAGTTTTTAGTTTTAGTATCCAGAATTGTCCCCTTAATATGTTAGGTTACCGTAACATAGACTACCACGATTATAGAAGTACAGACCCTTAAATAATTATATAAGAATTTATTTCATACTATCATAACTAACTATTTTACAAATCGGTTAAACGTTATTGGGTTAGAATGCTGGAATAAGTTACTTTTAAGAAAAACAAATGCGTTGATTACTTGTTTACCTTTTGTTAGTTTTTTGTTTGTAAAAGCTTTTCTACTCTACTCTCACATTATAGTTAGCAAAATATGTAGTTTCTTTCTATTTTAGATTAGTTATCGTGGTAACAAATTTAGTCGTGTTGAATCTAATGATATTGCAATAAAAAATTCATGGTATTTACTTACATAATATATTAATAAATTATGAATATGATACATTAATTTGGGTGAGTATCTTATATTTTTATTATTTAGTCATCACTCTGTTTGTTAATTGTGTGTAGGTATTTGTTTGCATACATAAAAATGTCAGTGTGTCGTGTGGTGTTTGTTTGGTGCGCATGTGACTCCATGGGCTCTACATAATACCAGCGCCGGCATATTTTTTATTTATTTAGTTTTTATTTATTTTTGTTTATTTTAAGTACAATTTAATATTGATAATAATGATATTGAATAAAATTTTCTTCCTTTCTTTCCTTCCTTTCTCAGCTTCCTTCGTTCTAAGAGGACAATTACAACATCAAGCCACAATTACATTATAAAATAAAAATTAGTTTATATGTCATGCAATATAACAAAAACCGTGGTAGCCTAATGGTTTGACCTACTGCCAATCAAGCAGAGGGTCGTGGGTTCGAATCCAGACTCGCACCTCTGAGATTCTCGGAATTTGTCGGAAATTTAGTTTGAAATTTATCATGAACTTTTCAGTGAAGGAAAACATCGCAATGCAACCTGCACTTGACTGACTATGGCCTAAGCCCTCGTCTGAAAGGAGACCCGTGCTCAGCAGTGTGACGTATAAATGGGTTGATGATGACGATGACGATGATGAATATAATAAAAAATAGAAAATATTATTTACTTTGAAATAAAAATTTTTGAAGAACTATTATTCTAACAAGATGTTCAGGTTATAGGTAGTTGATCATAAAAAAAGCTAGCGCGTAACTTATAATTTTGACAATGAGGTTATAGGTAGTTGATCATAAAAAAAGCTGGCGCGTAACTCATAATTTTGACAATGAATGATTATTTATGTCGTAACTCAGAACATGAAATTGTTTATGTACTTGGCAAGAAACTTTCTTCTCTTAACATCCATTCGTGCTAAAGGAGGCAAAATGTGAAAACAGAAAAGCGAAAGTATAATAAAATATTTAGAGATATTCAGGAGTTAGAAACAAAGTCGTCGCACAAACTATATTCTAAGGATCGTTATCCTAAAAAGAAATAGAACATCTTCCCACAACTGAGCTGAACCATTAATATCTGTTGTGTTTTTAACGAATTGTAGATCAATTTTCAGCAAGTTTATGTTTATTGATCGCTGTAATAAAGAAATATGGGACGAGGAATAAAAAATCCTTAGTAAGTATACCTCGACGTATCAGACTGGAGATTGTCAAAAAAAGACCATGTTGGAAGTACTAAAAATATACAGGTAAATTTGAACTACACCGATGGGAGTGGAAAAGAGGTTTATCAAGAACATAGCAAGTAGAGGTTCATGGTCTTGGCGAAGACCAATGGGAGAAAGATTGTACACAGATTATAATAGAAAAAGTGTGACGTGAATTTACAAGCACATGGGACTTGTCAACTTATGTCTCAGAGTGACGGGCACAGTGGCAGTGCCACTCAGACCTTTGTGATTTAAAGCTCTGAGTAACACTGCAACTGTTATAGACGGACTTGTTCGTATCATAAAAAAACCTTTTCTAAAATCTGATAACAGCACCTTTATGTTGTGAAACGATGCACCGGCAATTACGCTTGCATTGTTAATTACCCTGACTCTCTCATAACTATAAGTCAATCGAGATGATCTGTCATACAGATTATAAAATAATGTTATATGGAGTGTTGTAGACCAAGATGCATTACTAGTGGCTTACCACGGATGTATAGCCTCAATCTTAGAATAATAACGCATAGAATGGTAGTTTCATATCAAACGGACTGTCACAAGTGAGGCAAAAATCAAATTCATGTAGGCTAGGTTTAGTAGTAGGCTAATTTTCGGTTTTAGTGAATTTTGAGTGGAATGTGATGTTAGTATCTATTTTATGTTTGCCTGACGTATTTTTACACTCATTTACCGCACATTTGGTCATTTTTAGCTAAAATTCTTGATCTGTTCGCGGTGCAAGTTGACCTTGAGCACTGAAGGCCCGCCCGCTCGTGTAGGCCCTTTGGGCGTGCTTCAATTTGCCTCACTTAGCGTGTGCGGACTAGGTTTCTATGCGTTATTATTCTAAGGCCGCAATCATAAGATACGGTATTATGTACTGGGGTAATGCCAAAAGAAGTACGGACGTATTGATTGCACAAAAAAGGTGTATTCGGGCAATTTGCGGGTTGTGCCATATGGAGAGCTGTATACGACACTTTCAAAAACGATTATTAACAGTTCCTTCAATATACATATTTGAAACGGTTCTTTTTGTCTGGAAAAATCCCACACTCTTCAGCAAGGTGGAAAGTGCACGAAGACACAATAAATTGAAACTGGTTGCCTGTAAGACTACCCTCTTTCATGATAATATTTGTGCGATGGCGCCAAAACTATACAATAAGCTGCCTAATCATATTTTTGAGACAAACGACAATGCCAATTTAAAAAGCGATCATTTTATTCATTGACTAGGAAAGCATATTACTTATTACTTAAATGACAAGAACATAGAATAACCGTTGACTACCACAATTAATGTAATTAAGAATTGAAATTAATATTAAGGTTTGACATTTTGTAATCAAAACTTAGTACATACTGTTAAATTAATTTAATTATGTAAATCGTATGCCGTAAACTTGCCAATATGTACTGACACAATAATGTTAAAAAAGACCTTATAGACGTGCGCACGCAATAAACAATATGATTTGGAATATGTTTATTTTTATATAGAAATGATAGAGAGTTGCTTTATAAGCAATACTTTACTATGGTACGAGTATTTGACGAGTAATTACTTTGCGTCTTCGGAAAAAACAATCAGGCGTTTCATATGGAAGAGTAGGCATAGCAAGATTGCCGGATAAAATAATCAGGCGTTTTGTTTGTACAAAATTGAGTCTAATATTGTTAATGTATAGTATACTATATTTCAATTAACTAACTTGGTAAATTAAGCTGATTGCATTTAACACAGTCGTGTTAAATGGACTCTTTACCACGAGTAATAATGGCTATTCATCATGCGTATCATATGAATAAAATTATTTATAGCAAATAGCTATTTAAAAATGTATGTCACCATTCTCGATAAATTAGGCACTTTATAAGTAGACTAAAATAAGGAGTGAAATAAACAAAAATCTTTGAATAATAACGCATAGAATGATAGTTTCATATCAAACGAACTGTCACAAGTGAGGCAAAAATCAAATTCATGTAGGCTAGTTTTAATAGTAGGTTAATTTTCGGTTTTAGTGAATATTTATATAAAAATACAAGTTGAAACGCGTTACTTCCTTGTGGAATGTGATGTTAGTATCTATTTTGTGTTTGTCCGACGTATTTTTACACTCATTTACCGCACATTTCGTCATTTTTAGCTAAAATTCTTGAGCTGTTCGCGGTGCAAGTTGATCTTGAGCACTGACGTCCCGCCCGCTCGTGTAGGCCCATTGGGAGCGCTTCAATTTGCCTCACTTAGCGTGTGCGGACTAGGTTTCTATGCGTTATTATTCTAAGGCAAAAATATGGTAAATGGTAACATCTGGTGGTTAAAGATTCAAGAGATAAAACTGGTTTTCAGGATCTAAGTCGTGTATATTTATTTGTTTACGTATGTATAAAAAATAATTTTTAGTTTATTTCCTAATTAAGGTTACTTTTAAATTACCCAACTTCACCTTTCTAAGTTTCCTTCTTCCTACACCAGTTCAAAGAGTTGTGTACTTATAAAAAACAGCTTTCTTTGTTTTTAAAATTTAATAGCATATTATTTGATACATCTTAAAGAGAACTGATGTTATTAATTGGGGAAACGGCGAAAAGAAAACATCTGAGGCTATTATAATATATATAAATTTGGCCCTAAAACGGTTACCTGTCGGGTTTCAGTTTCATTTTGTAAAGCAAATACACCTGTCGTAGTAATTTACACGTCCCTAACGCGAAGTTGAAGACAAACAACGATGCCTTTATATCTTCCCTTTGGAGCCCTTTAATTACGCTGTTTTTTCAAGTCCGATCAATAAAAGGTTCTTTTTAGTGAAATTTACACAGGCTTACTTTAACATGAACACGAACAACCTTATTAGAATTGATAGCTGAGCATGGGGCTTCTCTCAGGAGAATGTAATAAATAGATTATTGCTTTGTGTAGGCAATTTCACATGTCTTCGTGGAGTTATGTATACCTGGTACTGGTTTTATCACGACGCTTTCGGTCACCAGCAAATTTACTTATTTATTTATTTAAAATGCAAGTCACAACACTTGCACGTACCATTAGATAAGTACTTATTGCTATGACACCCCGTAGTGGTATGGCATTTAGTCGCTACCTTTAGGCTTACACTATTTGACACATTTCAAAATATAATAATAATAATCTTAGTACAGAGTACTAAAAAAACCGACCTCAAAAGTACGTGGCATTACATCTATTTGCCAAGTTTTATTGAAACATCCCCAAGTTCGCCACTATACGGGACGCAGGAGATAATAAAAATCGATTCTGACTACTCAAAGCATATTGAGAGAAAAACGCCTTGAATTGTAGAATAGCAAAACCAACCATTAAAATAATTGCTCTTTAAGTAAAATTTAGGCGCTATTTATAAAAATGAATGTTCGTACGTGATCAGTCACTCTTAGACGTGGATGATTTTCTTCAAAATGAAATGGGACCACTATGGAATCTTCGTCAAATACATAAAATAACATAACAACATAAATTAATCAAACAACTATGTAAGTTTGTCAATATGAAATTCATTTAAGTTATAATAGCACTTGTCAATTAATATACTTTTATTTTTTTAGTGAAATTGCTTTATAATACAGGCTATTCTGAAAGACGCTTTTGTGGAAGGCTTAATATATTCATAATCTAGCTAGACGGCCTCCTTAAGGTAGTAGGTACAGTAATAATGAATACTTCATTGTTTTTCTAATAAATTTAGCCATTTGAAATATACCCGCTCACGCGATGCGCTCCTCCTACCGCAAAATGGCGGCTATTTGAAATTTTTGGTGTATTTGGGTAAATATGATAATATTCCGTTTGAGTGGTTCTAACGTTTACCATGAAATTTGTCCTTAAAGTATAGTTTATAAACATTTATATTCAGGGTAAACTTAAATAAACACCGAAATCACCAGCCTAAACAATAACACACACGATAGTCGTGACGTACTTTTGAAGTTGTTTATTTTTTTTAAATAACAGACCCAGGCATTAAAAACTTTATGGTTTGCTAGAGTAGTTACCGAAATAGCAATTAATATTAGTTCTTTTACCTGTTATAACTTCGATATCCGATAAATCGGTATAAAATGATTACCGGCATCTGTAGGTGTGGTATGCGTCTACGGCTGCATGTATCGCGTGAGCGGATATACATAGAAGGCAGGGTTAATATTTGTAATTTTTCAAAATGTGTTAGACAAGATACCATCTGTTTGATATTCGTGATGATAGTACGCACTTTATCTGTAGAATAAAGTGATCATTCACCTGGGTACTGTTACCTATAGTATCAAGCCGTAATATATCCATTAAATTTGTGAAATATTTTAATTCGTATAATAGTAAATAATAGACTCTGCCCAGCCAATCGCTGCTCTATAATAAACTTATATTAATAGAGCTCCTTGTGAAAGAGCTCGTCCAGAGACGTACTGCCACCTTATGTGCTGGTGAAATTACAGGCACATGGGACTTGTTAACTTATTGTCTCAAGGTGATGGGCGCAGTGGCAGTTATGAACAGACGTGTCGCTTACCACCAGATGTTCGACTTGTTCGTCCCGTCACATGGTATCATAAAAAAATATTCCAATAAAACTTTACGCGAATAAATCGCGCGTCTGGTGGCAAGAGGCTGTTTATAACAGTTGCAGTGTCGCTCAGAGCTTTAAATCGCAAACATAATATGAGGGGTCACTGCTGAAAGGTTCCAGGTGCCTGTAATTTCACCTGCACCCTTACCCTTCCAAACAGGAATGCAGTAATGTTCACATTACTGCTTGGTGGCAGAAATAGAGAAGGTGGTAGTACTTCCCTAGACGAACTCTTTGACAAGGAGCCTGCAACAACTGCAACATTCACACTCAAGGAACAAATAAATAATCGGGTCGGGAGAAATATTTGTATGGCCAACATTTAATTCTTTCGTGAGTTTGAGTGTAATTTGTGGTTGTCTATGTGTGTGTCTATGGCACCCGCGATACAGGGTTTCCTTAGTGCGCGGCAATGTTGAGCGTTATTGATATTATTATCATTAGCATAAACAAAGGCATAAAGTATAAAAATACTTTTCACCTCACTAGCTCGGAAAGGCCTTCTTTCTCACTAGAATCTGCGCCCAAAAGAGATTGTTGCACGCTAGGGTGGCAAAAGTTTTTGAAATTCGAACTTGACGATGGACTGTGGTCATCGAGTATATAACCAGAAATAGAGACGAAATAAGGGCCATGTATTCCTGGTAACACATTAGCGATACAGCTCTTATAAATATCAACTCTCGTTTGCACTGAAATATAGACAGACCAACTACTGACCTGTGTGTACGTCTCCGTATATTCCAAAGAATATTCTGTATTTATTGTAATAAAGATAATATCTATAACAATGCCGTGCTGTTCTATTCGGTGGTGTAGGAAAAACAGCAAAACATCTAATTACAAAACAAATGGAATCACATTTCATCGGTAATTAAATATGTAATTTTGCAATTTTCGTCCATTATAGCTAAGCTCAAGTTAACTGGTCGATTTGAAGTGAAACAGTTGACGACACCCGTCAATTGTTTCGAACTCGGGCTAGCCAATCGGAGCGCAGTTGTCACAGTAATGATATGGCAGAATAGTTTTCAAATAAATTAAATGACATTTCGTCTCTATTTCTGGTTATATACTCGATGACTGTAGTGCATCTAACTTTTTCTTTCGATAAAAAAAAGGTAACGACACGTTTAACTACGCGATTTGTCGCACATTACCTATTTACGTAATATAAATCCGTTGGTATATTTTGTTTTTATTATTGTTGACATAAAATTGATAATGATAAGCAATTGTGTTTATTAAAATATTTTAATTTGTCGAAGAACTAAAATAATTTCAATAATCGCTTAATCACACAAAATAAAAGTACAAGCAAGAATAAAAATTGATGAGGTGTAAATTCAGAACGCTTCCGAAGATAACTTTTTCTTCTAATTAAAAAAAACTGATGTTCAATTGTTCTTTCATCTACCATTCTCCTTGCTATAGAGAGGTGGAAAGTTGTGTGTTTCGCTCGGCAGCAAAGTTGTTTCGCGTCACGCGCTTTAAACCCTCGCTACGCTCAGTATTCTATTTTTCAATCTTAGCTCCCTTCGCTTGCTCAGGTTGAAATACAAGCATTTGCGTCAAACAAAAACTTTGCAGCCTTGCATAACAAACAACTATTGTATAGTGCCGCAGTGACAAAAATAAAGTAAAATCGTTTATTCATTATAAACTAACATAAGTTTTTGCGATTGTTACACATTACAAATAAAACAATTTTTTCGTGTCCAAATCGGGTGTATGTGTTTTTTTTTTCAATTATATGGTTCAGTATCTGGCAATGGTGGTGGCAGATAAAAAGGTTTGTAGCTCCGCAAGTGACAAATTATTTCACAGAACAACTGATATTCCCAAATTCACTGACGTAATCAATTTAAAATTTGTTAGTTTTTACTGTTAAACCGTTTTATGTTTTATACATTTTATACATCATAGTATAAAATCGAAATAGCGTATAGTATTTCTACCTAAACGTTAAGGAAGTAATACTTTGCTATGACAGTCTGTAGGAATGCGACGAGATAACCTTAGACGATTCTGTATCAAAGCATACAACTTTTGTTTCACGAAAAATGATGGAAAATATTTCTTTATCATGATTTGTGTGTATTGTGTTCTTTTTGCATAAAACTTGATTTCCCCAGAGTTCTATACGAATTTCAATATATGGAAATTTTAAATGCGCATTCACAAAATCTCTCCCCGGACGTTTCATTACGTCCGGGGTCCGTCATGTCATAATTTGGGAATGTAATAATAATGACAATAAAGTGCTAGACAATCAGACTACATACCTGACCTCAGACGCGGAAACTCATACCATGAGTGGAACTTAATGTCGAATTGGAAGGGTTTGTCGCATAGCTAAATATCAACAGTGAAACTAAAGCACACAGAATTTGCTGTCTCAATCATTTCGAAACTAACCATTTAAAGAGCGCCAATGTAAGAGAGAGCTTTGGAAATGTGATGCAGAGAAGATTGCTTGGGTTAGAGAGGATAGACTTTCATCTAAACGTATCCATACTTCAAGATGCCGATCAAGCAACCTTTCTCTGCTGTGATACAAACTCAAATTCTGTTCTCAAATTCTTCGGTCACGTCGCAAGACGGAGTATTGAATCCATATAGAGCCTTGTCGTGCAAGATAGAATAAAGATTACTAGACTACGCCACGACCGATCAAAATACAGTGGCCGGTCTTTTGCATGGGTACATGAGATAGTTCACTAACAAAGATGGTGAGATATCGTGAAGCGAGCTACATCAGCCCCTAACAAATATACTCCATGATAACCACGACCGATCTGTCAAGAGTGCTACGAAGAAAAAGCAGAAGAAAACTAAGTATGCGCGAACTTTAAGATAACGGTCGGCGAGAAACTTTACAATATTGGAGAAAGTTACGTAATCTCTCTTCAGAGGCTAAGATATGTTTTGAATCTCTGAGCCAACGGACTACTACAAGAGTAACGAAATAAACTCCAGGAAAAGCATCCAGTGTGGCCAGATCAGGGCCAAATTAGAAAAGCTGGTTTATTAAATTTAATAAAATATATATAAAAAAAAGAGAGAATCCTAGTAGCACATCTAGCTCCCATAGTGCTAATAGACCATTGAGGTCTCGCGACTGATTTAATAGACATCTGGTCAACTCGCTTAAGGACACCCTGTTTTAACAAGTGATATCTCATCAGATCATTGCACAATCGCAATAGAAAAGGGAACCTTATCTATCATATTGCCGACTGGAACTGGTGCACCAATTTTGTCGGTTGCCCAATTGTCGCCGCCAGTCATTTGTAGTAGTTGTATTTATATTTTATAAATAATGCATACTAGTTCTCTTTCCACTCCTAATAAACTGACACTCCCCGAAGTTAAACCCATCTTGCCTCGTAAAGTAAACAGTTGTCCTTCTAACTCCAAGCCGGATCAGCATTTTGTTGGTGAAGGATAAACAATAACAAACTTGACAACAACACTAACGAAGTGGTAACTTGAGATTATGTTCAGAAGTAATTTTATACGTTGTAAATATTAATTAAATGTCAGATACCATTGTGGCTTTTGGAGCTTAACCCTGTTACTTAAACCAAGTTTAAATTTCAATTTGGAACGTGAAATCAAAAAACATCGAAACTCGTTGTTTGGGAGTCAAGGTAATTTCTGAACGTTATTTGCAAATTTATAGTCTGTACTTAGAATTGGGTTTCAAGATACTCGGTTAGGGGTCATATATTATCTTGTAGTCAATGTTCAGTGTTGGATATCTTGCAACTAATGAATATGGACGACATAGTTAAGATGGTTTAGCATCGGATACGCTAGAAAATATTGTTTAACCGGTTGCCTAATAAGTATAAAATCTTATTAAGTTTAACTAAAATACAATACTTTGATACTGAATGTCTGAGTTTATTTTAATGCTATAACTACGATATGTAACAAAAATAATAACTTCAGGTGACAGTTATACTCGTATTGCTTTTTCAGTATTTTTGATTCTATGGAGGTTCATCAATACCTACTAGTTGTAACCCTGATGTGTGATAGTAATTTTGGGTATAGCATAACGACTGTGAACTGGCAACCGGTACTATTCAATTTTGACAACTTTACTGAAGAAAAAATCATTTATATAGCATCTGGTTTATTAAATAAAAATACGCAGTGTACATATATATGTACATGTGTAATAAAAATATTTAAAAACTACGTATTTTTATTTAATAAACCAGATGTTACATAAATGACGCAAACAATTATTTTCTTCATCCTGCAATGTTGTCAAAATTGTGATAGTACTGATTGCCAGTTCACAGTGGATAAGTAGTACGAAAATAATAAATTGTTTAGAAATTAGGCGCATTCGAATGCACGTGTGGTGCATATCTTAGGGTCGTATTCTAGAACTCTACTCAATGCTCAAGTCAGGATTGCAATTGAAACACAAGCACTGGAAATATGACCCTAATGGCAGGGTCTTGAGTACGATTGCGAGTGCTTTAAACCATACTCAAATCCTGACTTGAACATTGAGTACAGTTCTAGAATACGACCCTTAGAGACGGAACGAGGATGCAGTACTCGTATATGTATATTGAGTGGTTTTCGTGATTACTTCACTTGAGAATGAAACAATTTTTTCGGATCTGAAATCGCGTATATTGGTCCGATACTCAATATTTTATTGCAAATCATGATATTACATATAAAGTGGTAGGTAACTTAAAATAAGATTTTTTAATGCTACCAAGTGGAACAAATCGTGCACCAGGTCTAAAGCTACACGCCTGTCCATAGCAGTTGAATGCCACTCAGTGGTTTAAATCGCAAAGATCTCAGGGACACTGCTACAGCGTCTGTCACCCTAAGACATAAGCTGACAAATCTCACGTGCCTTCAATTTACCCTTCAAAACCGCATCGTAGTAATGCTAACATTATTGCACGGCGGCAGAACATAAAAAAGAACATAATATACGCGATTTAAATCCGAAAACATAGTTTAATTTCCAAGGAACAACATAATAAGAAAGTGGTGTGAAAGACGACAAAGCGAATGAGAAAGAAAAATACGTTACGTTACGTACACGTATATAAAGAGAACGTGGAGAGATATGTGGAGAAAAGCCGGCCTTAGCGTATTATATCCCAGCTGTATTACGTACTTCATTACTTCATTGTTGGTTCGTTAATATTAGACGCAAGCAGAGGATGATATAGAAGTAGGTCCAGAGCATAGCGATTGGATATGGGAAACAGGCGTGACAGTATATATGTTAATGTAATCAATTTCATTAATGACGACTGCGCTGGCCCAAATGACTGATTGGATTCTGTGTAGAACTTGTAATAACATTGAGTGGGTTGCATGCTACGGAACGTATGGAAATAAAGCAAGTCACGTGACCGTGTCGTACCTTTTTTTTTATAATATCAAGTGACGGGAGGCACGAGTCGGGCGCCTGATGGTAAGGTACACTGCACTGCACTCAGAGCTTTAATGTCAATACGCCCGTGACCCTGAGACTGTAATGTCACCAGTACCCTTACCCTTCAAACCCGAAAAGCAGTAATGTTTATTACTGCTTGGCGGCAGAAATACGTAAGGTGGCAATACTTCCCTAGACGAACTCTTTCCCAAGAAGCTCTGCTGCTGCTAAACCGTCTTAACCGTTTAACTACTACCTAATTATTAAATTATAATAAAAATCATTTGTGATTCCCCCACATTGATGTTTAATTCCATATAATTACAGGACCAATTTGCGGAGTGTTTTGGGTAGGAATGGATTTCATTGCTCTGGTACTCACAGTAATCCTAGTTCAAAACCAGGTAATAGGTGCGATTTTCTGGCACATCATTATTATTCTTATGTGTTTAGGTTATATTAGGTATGTCGGGCGGCGTCGTGGTGAATGTTCACCGACCCCACGGCGCCGACTCAACCGGCGAGAGGTAAGCCTGGGAGGGTTATAGTGGGGTAGAGAGTCCCAGATATCCCCTGAGCCTCCCTGGGCTCAGGGCTATCTATAAAGATTTACCCCCCGTCAAAAAAAAAGTTATATTAGGCACGTAGCTATGGACTTCGATAATGGTCTTACGTGATAGAATAATAAACGTGTAATCTTAGTACAGAGTACTAAAAAAACCGACCTCAAACGTACGTGGAATTACGTCTATTTGCTAAGTTTTATTGAAATATCCCCTAGTTCACCACTATACAGGACTTGATACTGGAGATAATAAAAATAGGTTATCACTACGACACTACTCAAAGTATATTGAGAGAAAAACCCCTTGAATTGGAGATATAGCAAAATCAACCATTGAAGTAATTGCTCCTAAATTAAAGTTAGGCGCTATTTATAAAAATGAATCTTCATGCGTGAACAGCCACCCTTCAAAGTGGATGATTTTCTTCAAAATGAAATGGGATCACTATGGAAGTACCCCCTTTTCAACAAAAAAAGAATCATGAAATTCGGTTGACAAATACCGGAGTTATCGCGTAACATACATACAAAAAGAAAGAACAGTCGAATTGCGAACCTCCTCCTTTTTTGAAGTCGGTTAAAAATGACATGGCTGTACTGTGAGAGTAGTTGTATGAATCACTCGACGGGCACTCCTCTAGCTGAAATCTAATTTACCAAGAGTATTAAAAAAAAGTATGTTACATAATATTCTTTCCCTTCTCTGACACTTTTTCCATTAAACGAACCCGAAACTTCTTACATTAGGCATAATTGAGGTACGGGGCAGAATTAAAGTCAATGAGAATGTAATTAAACTTCCGTATACATTGTCAACCTTTTATAACAATAATGTCCCTTTATTTATAAATTCATTTAATCAGGCACTATAAACAACTAAAAAACAAACAAAAATAATATTATTATGTACATTTACAGTATTGGTAACTACTTTCTTAACGTTTTCTACTCGGATCTTAGGAACTGACTAATATTCCTCAACGGCTAGAAATAGGTCTTGACTCATTAATTTTGTAACTATAGTGAAAAATAGGATATTTTGCATTAATTAATGTTGTTGGCCATCAGATGCAATATGTTCGACGCGAAGTTCCCGCGGTGTGCATTGAATGTAAAAGATACGCTTTTCAAAACGCATTGCTGTCCCTTTTACTCGTGTGGCTTGTGGATGGACTACACGCACATAACAAATATACGCGGTTTATACCGGAAAAAATAGTTGTAACACAATAACTTCAGCAACATTTACAACAATAGTTCCAAAATTTACCGCTAGATGACATTGGCATAGAAAACACAGTGTCTGAATCGCGGTGATAAGATTTTCCCTAATGTATTAAAACATGGTTAGTGTTTTGTAACAATAGTTCCGATGTTTACCACTAGATGCCGTTGAAAACGCAATTACTGAATCGCGGTGTTAAGATTTTTCCCAGATGTAATGACTTGGCACTAGTATTTTGTATGAAATTAATCTTATCTGATCTATACTTGTACTTGTCAAATTATTATTAATCGATTCAACGATTGCATTTCTACGGTTATCCTCATTACTAAGGAAACATCTCGAACGCGCGCCAATCTTTCGGAACAGGTTACGAGAAGACCTCTGACTGAGTTTTTTTTTGTAAGATTTGCATCCACCGGGACTCGTCGCGGACTCTGCGCCGCATTTGCATCCAACGGGACGAACCCCTTTTATTGGACACACTTGTATTGTAAACCTATTGTAAGCTGCTGTACAATAAACAAAAATCTTCTTCATCAAATTTCGTCGTTTGATTCCTGGAACCAGGGAACCAGCTAGCCGAGCAAATCACCAATCTCTACCACATATTTATAATACGCAAGTAAATAATGTGTAGATATGTATAGATAGATAAATCATATACTATAATATGATGTTACGGCTACATTATAGGGAAGTAATTGAGTCCACAGGGAAGGTTCGCGTGCAGCTTTTCCCTCTTGGTATGTTTATGCTAAAGTATTGGATCAGGTAGCTGCCAGCCTTTGAGTCTCTTAGGCTGTCGATGAATTTATTGCACATAATTTTATGAAAAAAGTGGTGCTGGTCCCCCAAGGACCTAAAGTTTCTGCTTCGATGGCTGCGAATTAGAGTTCCGAGGCGAGGGATTTGATTGTTTAAAATAAATAAATAAATAAAAAAAATAAAATAACCGTCCACTTGAAAATTTATTAATTATATTTTTTTTACCGTTTAAAAGAGCTTAATCTTAGTTTTTGAGTTGTTATTTTTCTAGAGCGTCTGTTTGAATTTACTGTCAAATTTGTACTATAATCTCAAAAGTGATTTTTTACTCTTTCGACGATTTTTAGTGGCAGTAGAGCTGCTTGAGAAAGCATTCATCTAGGGAAGTACTTTAGGAACTAGCTTTACCTATATCTGCCGCCAAGCAGTAGTAATGTGAACATTACAGCGTTCCAGTTTTAGGGTAAGAGTGCTGGTGAAAGTACAGGCACATGTCTTGTTAAATTATGTATGAGTGGCACTGCAGCTGTTTTGGCCAGGCGTGTTACTTACCACCAGTCGCGCGACTTGTTCGTCCCGTCGCTTGGTGTCATGAAAAAACTATTTTCATAAACATGTAATTACATTGTGTATATTGTTTCGGTTTCACAATACGTTAATAATTCACAAATTGAAGTGAAAAAAGTCGTGCATGAAGGCAGTAATGTTCATATTACTGCTCGGCGATAGAAATAGGTGCGGCGGCAGTACTTCACTTCAGGGTGAGTACCGTTATTCTTCTTTTAATTAAAAATATCCACTTTTCTTCATCAAGTAATCTGTAAAAGAGCATTCAAGAGATTGAAACATTTACCCAAAATCGCTCTAAACTTTGTACTCAACTTTGTTCTACAAAGAATCAATATTTTCTCAAAGGACCGAACTTGATTTTGTAAAGTATTCGTAAAGAATTTTGTGTCGACGATCAAAGGAAATATTTAGAGAATACTTTATCTACTTCTTTTCTCTTAATTTCTCTTTGTTTCCCGTGATATACTTTGAAATGGATGCACGTAAGAATTTATTGATGAATTTTAAGCATAGATATAAAATAACAGCAACAGAATATAAAAGAACAGGGTATAGGGAAGGGAGGAAGAAATAGAACATAATGAAATAGAAATTTATCACCACCAAATTTGAGATGTACCAAAGGAAGACCAGGTCAATAGTACCCTTCACCTACGAGCATGTATGAAAGCACTGATGCATGTTGATGAGGCGAAAGATGTGATCAGGATCGGAGCAAGTGGAAGGCTGTGGTATCTTTCATACCTGGATGGATGGCTTGAAGTATATATAAGTAAGAAATAGAAAAAGAAAACAAATGAAAGCAGTAATAGTACAGTTAGAAAAAATTACAATAGCAAGTTTGTTGGTAACATTGACTTACAAATAAATGGACGACGGGTCTAATGCAAAAACCACGAAAAAAATGTCCCAAGTCAACCTATTTAAACGTAGTGACATGTAAAGGAATATGAAAAAGCTAAAACGTTGATTTAAATTGTAATGTCATCGCAGTACTGTCTAATTTTGCGTGCTTCGCTGTCAGTCGAACAAACGAAGACTACAGCGTGAATGACGCTCTGTATACGATTTCAACGCCCTATAAGTTCGGACACTTTTTAGCGCGGACCCGACGTCCATATAATTGTAAGTCAATGAGTTTTATCGATAGATTGCCAAAAATGTCTGAATTGAGAAAGTTACGATGTGTAATGTGTGGACCCGAAACAAATATACGATTTAGATCCGGAAAAATTGTTGACACAGAGGAATCATTTCCTACAATTGCGATCACCTAAGAACACGATAAAAATGTATATTACAAACCGTGAAATTGTTCTAAGTTTTATCAGAGTTTAATTACTTTTTAAGAAACTACCATTTAATAGTAAATTGTGTAGGGCCGTAAATAAGATGTTACTAATGAGTAATATCTTATTTACGGTGCCTGTTAGAAGCCCGTAGCCGAAGGCTGAGGGATCAATAAAGGCCTTAGCCAATTTGGATTTTTTTTTTTCATATAATGTCTTTCATCATATTTGCTAGGAAATAGAAATAAGTATACTTTGTTTCTTGTATGAATCAATGTCGTTTCACAACACAATATTTACGAATTTTGCAAATGGCGGGTTTATTGTTTTTATTTTAAACAGATTGCCGGCAATTCTTCCATAGATAGTACCACTCGAACTAAAATGTATTAGATATAAAATTATTAGTAGCAGTAGAGCTCCTTATAAATGAGCTCGTCCAGGGAAGTACTGCCACCTTACGTATTTCGAGCATAAAAACTTTTTGCTTAATCTTGACGTAAAAAAATCCATAGGACGATAATGTATTGAAAAAGCCTGCGTGCATAATTTGCATTTTGAACATCTAATTGTGATTCATATTATTATAGTTTCATATTTCATGCATCCGAAATGCAAGGAGCGTACGACTAATAATTTAAATTTAGTTTACTAACTTTCTAAAACTGCAAAATTGTAATTTAAATTTATGCAGACTGGTGCCAAGTATCGAAGAGTAACCATGTCATCTTACTTAAACTGCGTTAAAATCCGTACACAATTTAAGTTCCTGTGAACAAACTAAGTAGTAACTTCGTTAGAAGTCACAGTAATTGCTAAGTTTGCAAAGTTACGGCTCAAACTTGGTGTTTTTGCGGTGGAATTTGACTACATAATTGAGTGTAGACATAGTTGCTTTATAAAATGACTATATCCTCCTAAAATACCTACATTAAAATCTACATGGTGTTATGTGTAGTCATTCGGACTCAGCCAATAATATTCGTACGTTCACGTAAACGCCCAATGTACATTAAAATGAAACTATCGTATTAAAATTTAACTCTCATACAAAAACGGAAATATCTATGCTATTATAGCATACTAAATCTGACTAATGACATCAGGCGCTCACTACGAAGAAAAAGGAACCTTAGCACGCGCTCAAAGAGGTGAAAATAACGTTGCCCGCCGTCTGCAGTCGTGCGGAGCCGAATGCTCATAAACGAAAGATTTGTAAGAGAGCATGCACCGACGTCGGCGCAGTCAATAGGTAGGCACTTATCGTGTAACCTTGAGCGAGTGACGGAGCCCCGCTCAAAGCCTGCACTACACCACACAGACAACCACAAATTAATGAACCCGGGATCTTTGAGGCAGTTATATATATTATTGTTATTGTTCTGTATGACCATAGGGTATCTACAAAAATAAGTTTTTCATACAAAACTGAGGGTTAACTTGCTTGGGTCTGGAGTAATATTTAGTACGTTTAAATGTACAGTCAACAATTACATCAATCTATATTCTAACCAAATTCGATGTAGAATGTTTAATAACAAAACGTTGCTTGGCAACCAACGATGGCAAAGGAAAAGAACATTTTTTTCGATGCACATTATTAAGGCTTGCTCTGCCCACGACCTGCTCCCTTAATTGGAATTTAAATAGGTAAGTATGTAACTGGGTTATGTAGAAGTAATACTTACCTAGCCAATTATTATAAAATTTACAAAATACTTATTGATACGTATTTAGGAATAAAAATAAGTTTTTGCATCCTATTAATATTTATTTCTGGATGGTAGGTAATGGTAGATGAAAAGAAACAAAATTGTAAGATTTTATTTGGTATTAATTTACCACATATTTTATCATCCAGCGTCTATTTCCGTTTCTGAACTTGAATTACCACCAGAACTCGAATGTTTGCAATCTCTCCCTTCAAATCAAAATGTCAATAGGGATGACACAGTTTTACAAATAATTAGTTACTGGTCATTTTTATGTTATTTCTAGGTGATTTGAAACTTCTGTTGAATAATATTCAGTATAATCATGGCTATTGCACTTAGTGTTATCCTTAATCTAGTCGAATTTCGTAAGAAAATTTTGAAATTGTGGTAACTGTGAAAGAACCGGAGATGAAAACCCTAAAAATCATCTGTTTTTGTTTGTTGACATTTATTCTACAACGATTTTAGCTAGAGTATATATACTTTTTTCGAATTTACAGGCACATGGGACTTGTCAACTTATGTCTCAGGATGACGGGCACAGTGGCAATGTCCCTAAGAACTTTGCGATTTAAAGCTCTGAGTGGCACTGCAACTGTTATGGATAGGCGTGTCGCTTACCACCAGGCGTACGAGTTGTTCATCCCGTCGCTTGGTATTATGGAAAAAAATCGCCTACAGCAACGGAAAAAAAACCGTCAATATGTAGCTCGATGTGCTGGCATCTGTACATTGGGCGTTTAGCACTTTTCCTATTAATTGTAGTTTGCTGGGTCTTGGGAAGATATTAGTTTGTCTCATATCATGTAGAGAAGATAGATCCGAAGCGCAGCGAACGAAGCTTTCTTGGCTACCACTCAGACTACACAATCTATGAATGTAATTATTCGGCTGTTCTCTGTACCGATATGCATGAAATTTGAAACTGACAAAATATAATTCTGCAGGTCTCGATGTAAATTTCTATGTTTCTATCTAACACCTACGTTAATTGAAGTTAAAAAAGAATCATTATCATCCACAGCTGGGTCTATACGCAAAGGTCTATGCCTCCCGAAGTTTGTGCCATTCACCACGGCTAACCGCATCCATTGACGCGTAATATGTCGCCGACCCACCTTACAAATGGGCGCCTGATGCTCTTTTTGCCCAGTCTCGGTCACCAATCAGTCAACGTCTTGTTTCATCTGTCATCACCTCGCCTTGCTATGTGTCCCACCCAACCTCATTCGAGCTCCATGATCCGTCAGTATTCTGGAGGTCAATGAACTCTTATTTTTACGCAGTTTACGGCATATAAAGTAAACTGCCTTGTAATTTCATATTATGAACTGATACTACCAGCCAGTCAGCGGTCACCGACACTAGGCTGTCTTCTGCCCGAAATTGGGCTGGCAATGTCGTATTACAAACGTTATTTTCAGATTTTCTTCACGTTTGGTTTATCAAAAAGTAACAGCAATAAACCATTCAGTTTACAGTGTCTCGGTGTAGCCTTTATTGAATTGTTTTGGGTACAATTGTAGAATAATTATTACAATTTTGAGTTTATATATTTTTAGGCAATCCTTTCATCATGTGCGATGATTACGAATTGTTTGAGTTCGATCTTTAAAGTGATGATTTACACGTTAATAATATTTTAAAAATCCAAAGAAGACAACTGCCAGATCGTAGTGGTTCTTTTGAAATGGATACAAACAATTACTTTTGAACAACAATTTATGAAATATACCGGCTTAGCCAAGATGTGGTCCACAATCTTTGTTCTAAGAACTTAAACCGCACATGTCGAGGCATACAAAATCTACCGATTTATTGGTTGAGACTAAAGTTATTTTTCACCAAAGCCAAGTATAATTTCTTACAACTTAATTTATAGTCAAATAAATATTATTAACATGTTTTCAACAAACTACAAAGTAAAAATTTAAGTACCCGCAGAATTTCGTCGACGTCGTTCGGAAACCCAATTTGCGCTTTTCTCTTAATTACAAAAATTTAAATATAGTGCATTGATTTTGTTATGTAGTGTCTTTATTTATATTCGTGAATGAATAATACGTATCTATTATTTTTCTCTTAAACTAAGTGACAAATATAGCACCGCAACTTAATTTGCTGCATTGACATTATCTAGTTCTAGTTTTATTTTGTTTATTATCAGATTTAAAAGTGGAAGAACTACTTAATGAACAACGGTGCGAGCATTTGAAAGAACAATTAGAAGTTTAGAAATAATGTCCATATGGAATTCAATTTAGATTGGTTAAATAATGACATTCCAGAAATTAACAAGATCACACATAACATTAAGCTATACTCAGTTACCATACTTACAAATTCGCATCAGAATCAACTGGATAGTCTAGACAACAAGCTCAGGTAGATAGAGGCACAAATCAATCTATCTGAATCCTCAACATCTAACGATATCCACCAGTTCATCGTATCCTACTTCACGCCGGCTGTTTTGATTGCGGCAGGGTGCATCTGCATACACTATAAAACTAAACAAAACGAGAAGAATGACTTTAGAAAGTTTGCACCAAAGCTCGTTCATTACCCACCTACCTACGGATTCCAAACCAGTGTAAATTGAGACGACAATACGACCACCAAAACCAAGGAGACTGATACCAACATATGCTACACCTACCCCTTAATTTGAATTGTGATAGTGAGGTAAGTGTAGTGCAGTGATTTAAGTGGAAGTGGATTTTGTACATTTCATTAACGACTTTATTTTTACTTATAAATTTTATAATCATAAATTGTATAACGTTTAAAAACCAATTTTTTTGTTCAACAGTAGTTTAACCTTTATTTAACTTTTATCAGAAATTTCTATTTTTCAATTATTTAATTTTTTTTTTGCTCTTGGCAAGATTGAACTTTAATTTGCTTCATTGACATGGTCTAGTTCTAGTTTTCTTTTACTATAGTAAGATGTGCTAGTTTTAGTTATTTTGTTGATGTGGTAAATCGTATTATGACATTTTATTGTATTTTTAGGTTAGTTACCAACTCCTTAACAATAAACATTAATAACATTTAACATTAACGTATTTATAACGTTTACAATACTTTATTTTACATTTCATTTATAATTAAACAACATTACTTTTAAACTTATAACATTTTTAATTCCAACAACTACACCGAAAACATCCTCGTGATAACGCGCGTCGCGATCACGAAGTACCATCTTGTAAGGACAGAGTCGCTATTCTGCCCTTACATTATCAGTAAATATTTATCCATGTTTTTGGACGTTATACGAAAAAGCACGAGATAGTCAAGTCCCAGTCATAGACAAAATAACTAGCGAGAAGTCTGTGAATTTTATCCAGTCAGTTTTTGGCCGTAAAAAGAATTGTCTGGACCTTGCACGGTTTTTTAAAAGTTCATAATACCCCGCCTGGACTTTCGTCAGTCGTCGGAACTCAACGTTCGCAGCTCGGTCTACAAAAAAAGAAATTAATGGGAAAATAAATTAAAATATAAAATTTTGCTTAAAAATAAAATTTAGAAAAGTATTTTGGGCGCTAATTTGCAGACTTTATACATCAGAAACAAACAAAATAAGAGAAAGACTGCGGCATTTCGGTAGGGTCTCTTTTTTCTATGACTCCAAGCGATGAAACGAACAAATTTCTTGGTCTAACTGAAACTATGAATCGTCTTTGATTTAACGAGCTCGTCGAGATCCTCTACATCTTCTTCTTGTGTCTGGCGGCCACAAAGAATTCAATTGAGTTAGAAAAAACATTATTAAAATTATATCGAGTTCTTAGTTTTTCGCGAGTGTTACATGAGAGACTGAGAATGAGATATAAGTCGCATGTACTTGTTTTTTTTCAAACGAACCAACCAACCAATCATTATTAAAACTGTGATTAAAACTCGAACCCATCGTTAGGAAGATAATAACAGTTGATTTAAACTGATCTGAATACAGTCCACAGTCTTCAATCGCCTGCATTACAAAGTTCTCTGTAGTCTTGATTAGCTCCACGCTCCACCTAGTAAACAGTCTTAGTTCTCCATCGGTTATCAAAGCCACAAAATTTCAAATCCCTTGATAATGGATAAATTTTCAGTTCAGTAGAAAATTATTAATGCGTTTTTTGTGCTCAATTCGTCCAATTTCTTACACAATATACTTTTTTCGTCATCTTAAAATATCAAATTGTTTAACTTCCAGCAAAACGCTTAAGACGTTTTACCATAATGGTTGTTTCATAAAGGCTTACACCTGAACGCTCTCGGCGTAACACTCTGCGCTTGTAGCATTACACGCAATTTAAGAACACCCCCAGATGTTACGACCATGCCTCATTTGAGGTGTTTTAACACGAATACATCTCGAATTGTGCAATTTTAATGCATTTGAAGGTGTAAAATTATGTTACATCTTGCTTTCAGAGATGGAAAAAATGAAAAGGGGTAGCTATGAACAAATTTTGCTTTAATGGTAAAATAGGCATAAGTTTAGCATTTATAAATCACAGCAGTGGATAATCAAAGCCTTTTTACACTTGAAAACGTCATTTTTTTAAGCTACTGCTCTGATCTGCTGACTTCCTTGAGAAGAAACTCTACGGATTTCTCTTTTCAAATAAACTTAAGTGCTATTGAAATGGAATACACTCTGAATCATATTTGTGTGTAATCTAGACTCATATCGTCTTTCCATACATTTTTATCTAAAACGTATTCTTCAATTTTGTAATATGACTTTGGAATTAGAATACTTTTTATGTAAGTTTTGAACCTGGGACATGATAGTCTGAATACATGCTCCGGAATCTTTTTGCAAAAACGAATACTTATTGAAGATGATGAAGATAGTGATGGTAAAGAAGATGATCGCGAAGAATATATACTAAACCTTTTAAACGTAGTACGAACTAAAATGAATAATGTCAATAAACATGACATTAATGTGAGCAATAAAAATAAACTGTCTGTTCTTGACAGTCGTGTTCACAGAGCCACAAATTTATTTAAGGGTCAATAATCTTAGGGGCTTTCATAATAAGATTGCGGCTTATATTAAAAATGTGCCATTTACGAGGTTTCAAAATATAGTGAAACAAACAAAATCTCTGCCTCTAAAGGTTCTATACAGTTTCTACGCCTTGCATTACAAAAATCCTTGGTAGCGGACCTGTTTAGATTTTTCAGGGTGTTTTATTTATGATATTTTTTTTTATAATATCGAGTAACGGGACGAACAAATCGTGCACTTGATGGTAAGCTCAGAGCTTTGAATCGCAAAGATTCGAGGGGCACTACCACTGCGCCCATCACCCTGAGACGTAACTTGACAAGTCGCATGTGCCTGTAATTTCACCAGTACCCTAACCCTTTAAACCGGACAGTAATGCTGACATTACTGCTTATCGGCAGAAATAGGTAAGATGGTAGTACTTCCCTGGATGAACTCTTTCACAAGGAGCTCTTCTGCTACTAAAAAATAATTGTTGTAGGTAATTGATAAATCTGAACCGTCCAGTTTAACTTTCGTAGTCAACAAACGGAATCTGTTTACCGTGGATACAGATCATAAAATACCCCTTCATATGGTCGTACTTAAGCATGACCTTGAACTGTATAAGCAAAACATAAAAGCAGCAAAATCCAAATTCCACACGACACTTACATACAGATAGGCACAGCAAAAGTCAACAATATTGTGTTCGCAGAATATTCGAGACGCCTCCAGAGCTTGTTACAACACATTCTAAGCAAATTGAATCAGCGAGGGCTCCGTGCCAGATTGTGTTCGCTATTGAATTACTGCTGTCGGCTGTATGACGGGCTGTCAACGGTACCATGTTGACTGGTAGATGAACTTACTGCTTCATTATTAAACAGATATATTTGCGAGTAAATTACAGCGAAGCTATAAAACTTTTCGTAGATTTCTCACAAATGGCGTAAAAAAAAAAAAAATTCGTTGACACCAAAAGCGTGTCTGCTGGTTCGTTTCGTAGCTTAGTTAGGAGAGCGTCAGCCACGGTATGGTGAGGTCGTTGTTTGTATTAACACTTATAATGTTGTGATATTCATTAAACTTAATATTACTATGAGATATTTCTTTTGTATCTCAAAAGCAGCTTTATTGATTAGCTAATACGATAGGCAAATATTTTATTATATTTGTAGCAAACACTTTAAATGTTTGCAAAATTTTACCTCGCAATCCGTTATTCTTATAGACTAGTAGTCGTGTATCAGATAGAAATAAAGAAATAAGCTTTTTAGTAGCAGTAAAACTCCGTGTGGAAGAGCTCGTCCTGGGAAGTACTGCCATCGTACCTATTTCTGCCGCCAAGTAATGTGAGCGATACTGCGTTTCAGTTTTGTCATGGGACATGGGACTTGTCAACTTACGTCTCGCGGTAATGGGTTCAGTGGCGGTGCCCCTCAGATCTTGGTATTTCCATGCTCTGAGTGCAACAGTGTGAACATGTAAATTGGTATCATAAAAAATGCACTTGGCGTTTGAGATACGTTTCAAATCAACGAAAGATGATTTTCTTTATTTTCACTTTTTACAAGACCCTGCATTGCGGGTGCCACGGAGGTAGTTAACAGCTAAGTGGACACAGGACCATTGATTGGGAATAACATTGAGACATTACCGGAAGCATATTTTAAATTACTGCAAATGAAGTAAATAAAAAGTTGAAACATCAAGTCTTAATCAAAACCATGGTGATAAAAGTAGAATTACGTTTTACGAATTTTTTTTTATAAATAATAAACGCTTGGCCACAATCTCACCTGATGTTAAGCGTCGATGTGACCGATAATGGTACACGTTTGCCTAAAAAATGCCTATTCACTCTAGCCTTGAACAGCCCCAAATTATAATTTTCGGGACACACAGATGCCGGTAGAATATTCCATTCCTTTGCCATACGCATCAGAAAGGAGGAAGCAAAGCGCTTAGTGCGAATGGGTGGTATATCAACGACATAAGGATGGATAGTTCCGGACCTTGAAAATTGAAATTGAAAAATTCCTGCTTTCTGAATTTGGTAGAAATCATAAATAAAAACATGAATATAATAATAATACATAAAAGTATGTGCCTGCGATAGCTGCAGTAAATACCGAACACGTTCACCAAAATCAACAGAATTGTGAAGCATTTTTAAGTACACTCGAAAAGGTCTACTTGAAAATGCTTGACACTTAATTAGCCGTCTTCATACTTCAAGTTGTCAAAAGGATAGCATTGGTATATGCGTTAAACGTAAAATATTTATGGAGCGTTTTTAACAGCATCCAAAGTCCCGTTTAACCTTGTCGAATAGCGTACCTCTCGGTTTTTCATAGGATACGTTGTGGGGAATTTGTTCATGTACAGTCAACAGCACATCAAGCTACACATTGACGTATCTTGTTCCGTTGCATTGGACACGATAAAATGTGTAGTCTGATGTGCTGTTGTCCGTACTATATTTGATATAATTCCGTCTCTTCCTTTTAGTAACCGATTAAACAGAGGAGTAACCCTTATTTATGTATATTTGACGGCCGCCGTGGCCTTCATAGCCGGGTCAGTGTAGAAAAACGAATTATCTATATTGTCCCGGGTCTGTGTGTTTGTGATACTGTCGTTGTTCCATGTTTCCAATTTCCATAACACAAGTGCTTCAATTACTTAATTTGGGACCAGAGCGACGTACACGGTCAAGAGCACGTCAAGCTTGACACTTAAGATTTGAATCCAACTTTATGCCGCTTACGATAACATCGGTCCAAAGTACAAAGTGTCAAGCTTGACGTGCTCTTGACTGTTGTCTAATATTTATTTATTTAATATATAAAGCGTTTTTCTTCCACTTTCGTTATCCGGACTATTAACCAGGTTAAAGGGAACGAATAGAGAATATCTTCCTGTTGAACGTGTACCATTTTTGATCGTATCATAGGGTCGTATTCTAGAACTCTTCTCAATGCTCAAGTCAGGACTTGAGTATGATTCAAAGCACTAGAAATCATACTGAAGTCCTTGCCATTAGGGTCGTATTTCCAGTGCTTAAAATCATACTCAAGTCTGCTCAAATCCTGACTTGAGTATTGAGTAGAGTTCTGGAATACGACCCTTAGTTTTTTACAAAATGAAATTATGGACAAATATATGATTTGCCCTGATTTGTCCAATTTCTAATAACAACACGTTTGTCTGTAATATAATAGAGGGAGTATCCAGAAAATTCATATAATTGTACTAAGTTTATTACTAATTGAGGAATAATTTAACTGCCTCCGTGACCGAACGGTTACCGGCCAGACTACCACGCAAAGGTTCCAGGTTCGATTCCCGGGCCGGGACAAATATATTTATAGCCTACATTTATTTCTCTCGTGAGTTTGGGTGTAATTTGTGGTTGTCTATGTGTGTGTCCATGGCAGCCGCGACACAGGGTTTCCCTAGTGCGGGGCTATGTTGAGTGTGTGTGTGTGTTAATTAAAATTCTAATAGGTCCGGGTACATTTGAATTTATTTAATTCCGCCCTGCGTTACTGTTCATTTTTTGCAATCAGATTGATCGTTAACAATTAGAATATCTTAATTCTTTAGCATTATATTATGAATTACTACACTACTACACTATTCAAATGACTACCACATTTTCGTATAGTAACGTGAGCACGAGACGTCCAATTGTCCATTTCTTTTTAACATGATGGCACTTCTATCTCATTGACGACGCGTGTTATGTTAATCTCTATTTCTTCAATTTGCGGCTTGTTCGCATACACCAACAATTTCACATAACCGTGTGTTCAAGGGATGTTAGTTATTTATAACGGAAACTTGATGGAGATCAAGAAACCCTTGAAACTTCTCTTTCAATCTCATCTGTTTCTCTGTCTTCCTGTTAAAATGAGATATCTATCAGATACATTTTTAAAAATTTGGCAGAAGAAAGTCTATAATCGTCACCATTTACAATTATGGCGAAATTTATTCTCTAAAAATAAAAGACCAATTGTATATCAGTCCAAAATGTAATCGTTACAGAATACGGGGCTTAATTCCTTTTTACCACGTGATTGACATTACTCTCCTTACAACGATTATGTTGATCGTAACTTTTCGTAACGCACGCAATATTTGAGGAATTCAACTGCTGCTTTGATAATAAAGTTTCAGTGTGCGGTTCAACGATATATCAACTCATTTTGATAAATGCCGAACATTTACTGACTCATCTATCAAAAATTCGCGCTAATACATAACCAAATATTGTTGCTGTCAACTGTCAAAGACATCAAAATTTAAGAACTGTTCTATAGTAATCTGTACAGAACAATTCTAGCGTATTCTAATGGCAGCGACGAATAAATCTTAACCAGCGTCAATCGTTAAACATAATGTAATATTTTTGTCTAAGACTGCAAACGTGATAATTAAGACAATTCTTGATTTATCATGCTGCTACGTCACAACACTATCAAAGATAAATAAATTAGATCTAGAAATATATTACTAGTTGAAGTAAATTACGCAGAAAAGTGACTTCAGATATGCTATATCATTGTTATCTTCTTCGAGTAAGACACATACTACAGTATCACAAGTTGCTTTGGTAACTACATTTGTCTTGTTATCGATCATACATTTACGATGAAGCGCCGTATAATTCAAATGCTGGAACAAGTGTTGTAGTCCTATCGATAGGTACAAAATTAATGATTGTTACTTACGAACAGGATTATTTTTTCGTAGAGACCCATGTTTTGGACACCGGACAAAGACTGACTGATTATTATTAGATGGTTGTGTACATTGTAATACGCACGTTTTTCTCGGGCATGACACCATCGACAGACTCAGAAGTAACCCATTAAAGTGGGTCACAATACTGTCGATAACTGACAATTGTGCCACAACACTAGTAGGAACTATGACAAACAAGCGACGAACATGAGTAATTGAATGCATTAACCTCGATTTGGATGGGATGGTTCAAGATATTATTTTCTTGGAAGAAGTTTTTAAACTGGACACAAACTAGACTGTCTTCTCTATTCTGCAAAATGAATGAATCTTAATCATTGGAAAACAATTACGAAAACGTATTTGTTACATGAATGTGTTCTATTGGTTTTGACTTTTATGTTAGTTCCGCTTTTTTTGTTGCATAATTATGCTATATATTTATGGAAGTAAAAATAGGATCAAAGGGTTGTACTTCAATTCAACACAAACAAGTAATATCAGATAACACGTGTATCACTACTGTCTCAATCTATCACGATGTCGGGACAATCCGTGTCGTCAGTGACGTGACAACATTTGCATTTCCCTTGACTATTGTACTACGAGCGACTTGTATTATTCACAGCTACTGTCCCAAATGTGATATAGTTACTATTAAGGAAAACGTTTTATATCTTTAGTTTATTTGAAAATATGGAAATCATTTCATTGTAATGTTTATTTGCACTCGGTTCTTCAGATTCGTTTTCATAAATCTTACAGCCCTGGTGGTTTACTAAAGTCCTGTTGTTCATAGAATTTCATAACAGGATTTTTTTAAATTTCATTTGTTTCCAATTGTACTATATTCGTAATCAATTTATTTATTGGTTCTTGCCTTTTTTTCGTTTTGTTCCTTTCTTTCTGTTTTTTCTTCTTTTCTTTATTCCTTTTATAACGGTACTTTGAAATGTATGCCATCTTTATATTATGATAATAATTCCCACATATTCTAAGCATAAAAAAAATGAAAAATAACAAAATGAAAACTAAATTTTAAAATAAAGTAATACAGTGGAAGTCGTATACCAGGTATTCTAACCAAGATTTTGTAATTAGATTAGATTTTGTAACTGTGTCTGTAATTATGATCGATTCTAATTTAATATTCAGAAAGTCAGCTTAATTATTCAAATGCTTTTATAATAATAATATAATTTTTGGATGGGAACCAAAATGCTACGATGAATCATGACAAAGGTTAGGTTATTGCTAAAATAATTTGTGACCCATTTTAAATGCGAAGAGACAAGTCAAAGCTCATAAACTTTACAGCATTTGTTTCATATTCATAAAGCTAACATAAATACAAAAATAAATAAATTTTATTCTCAAAAAATGTATTCTTAGAGGCTACAAAAAAAATAAGCCACGAACACTGAAAAACCCAAACGCATTAATATGTACCCTGTTTAAGTTTCACCCAAATGTACGCAACATCTGCAGCACGGACCCAAGGGTGCCCCTTGAGGGACCTCCTACAATGTACAGGCAATAAATCAAGTCGTAATCATAGTCACGTTTTTACTCCAAACCATCGTTGTGAATTATCTAAACAGTTGAAGTAAAATTTCAAAGAACGTACAGTGCGTAACAAGCATAGATTTCATTGGAGCGTTGGTAATATATCTAAACGAACGCTTATGACAAATCCGGAACAAACACAGTTTAATTTCTTGTAAGGAGCGGTTTAAATGCCAACATCACTCATATGATAAATACCTTGCGGGTATTATTTACTATGTTTTCCTTTCTTGAGCGATTTCGTTAATGTATTGTGTTTATGAACTTGTAATTAAAATTTATGACTGATTAAAAATTTTACATTATGAATGTTACAACATGTTTGATGAGTAATTATAAGTTTTGTTCTGTTTATTTCGTATATTGCTGATTTTATTTCAATTACTAATTTCGATAAAAGTTTTATGAGTTACATATTCAATTTCATATTTTGAATATAACCAAAGCATTACCCTAAGGCTGAATTTGAGGGAAGCAAAACCTTTGGGAAATTAATTTCCACCATCAATTTGTTAGATTGCATGGATACAGACATTTTATCATGCCATATTATTACGATATGCAAGAGTATTATGAATGCAAGGATAAAAAAGATAAATAAATCGTCTAGCTGTTCTACTTAAAACGTTTCGTTTAACTTCTTGAGAGAATACTTGAAGTACTTGAAGATATTAAAACTAGTAGGAACTTCATTAAAATGCTAAACGAGACTTAGAATAAGGGGATCGGCTTAGATACATATCTACTATATAAGTAAATGCGGTTTAACGCGTGAAAAGCAGTATATTTCAATGACAGAGTTATGAACAATCATAAAATTTTCTACGTAAATTAGTGTAAATTTCGTCTATTTCTAAATAAAATTTTCATCATCCGTTCCTCTTTTACCATGCACTGTGTTTTGTAGTTCTTCGTATGTAATTTGTAACGAAATTAGATGGTTTTCAGTTCTTGAAAACAATGTAAATTTCATTTTTGTTGAAATGACTTGTTCTTTTTTGCTAGCGCATCGCATAGGGTGGCTCAAGCACGTTAACTTTTAACTATATTAAATGACATTGTCCCAAAATACTGCATAAAAATCACTATATTTTCAATGATAGAAAATTGTAAACGATATTGTACGATATAAGCTCTAGAAGTGTATAACAATATCATTATGAGTTCAAACTGTAAGAATGTTTAAAAACGAAATGTGACCAATACAGAGAGACGTTATAAGACAACACAAAAATAAATATTATATGTATACTTACAACGACAATGTCTGTTAAGTCTCGGATTTTGCAAGGGTTGGAATTAAAATTTTGACATCTTAAATTTTTCTGCGTGTCTCTCTCTCTAATCTAAAGACAATGAAGCAGCTTGTAAAATGTGACTTTTACGCTATTGGTTTTACATTAGGTATAATTTTGTATAAGTATACAAAATCAAGAATCAAATATCTTGCTCAAACGTTAATCTTAGGTAGTATAGCATAGGACGTAGCTTAGGTAGCGTAGCGAGAGATACTTTTGAATATAAAACTGGCATTATCTTCATAAATAGCTATTTATTACGTATTTTACATATTGATCAATGGAAGCTTCTTCTAGAACTGCCAAGATGTTTTTTTTACTATCCTATTTTTTAAATACATTCCAAACACAAATCTATATTCATTCAGCCAGTATTTCTACTCATAGAGTAGAGCCTAGACTACATCCCTCTTCCTCGCAACTGAAGGGGTGAACATGCCTAGCTGGTGCCGTACCTATGATATGCAACTTACATAAGTGATCAGCCTTTACTATAGGCTAGCCACACACTATTCGGCAGCTACTACCTTACCAACAAGCAAACCACCGAGGAGGCTGTGGCTTTAGTCTGCCAAAAACCTATCTAAAAGGACAGACTATGACCACAACCTAATCAAACAATTCAAAATATAATTATTTCTTAGCTATTCTAGCTATTCAGATAACCTATCTAAACCTTGACACTTTATTTCATCTAAAACTCTCGCTATTTAGGTATCCTATCTGAAACCTAACTCTTTATTTCAGTTACCCTGGCTTGGCTGAATGCTCCTAAAAAATCTTTAAACATCATTACTAAAACTTTCTAAATGCATCACTAAACAATCTTCAACGTGAACGCTGCTATGACGACGACACAGGCTTGAGCACCCATCGGACGTCCACTGGGGAACATCAATATTGACTTCCCAGCTGCCTTAGCTCTCGTCCTGCAGCTATTCACGGTCCACCGAACTTTCTTACTTTCTTTGAACAAATTAAAACAACACGCAAATTATCCTAACTACAACATTTCGTAACACCAATATGATATGGCGATATATCATATGGAGGATTCCTAATAATTAAACAAATATATTTTCCCTTGAATGCAGACAGCTCCTGTTCATCTTGATGAATGACTATTGACATGAATGACTACTATGAATATTTTTGATAAAGCCGGGAGAATACTGATAGGTCTTAAATCTTTGAAGCCATTTACATTAGGACATTTTGGAAAGGGTATTACTCTTGCTAATTTCCAGGCGTTTGGATAGTAACTCGTTCGAATGGATTCATTTACTGTATGTGTAATTATTGACAACGTATCTGGTAGAGTCATTCGAATCGTTTCCATTGAAACACTATCATATCCAGTGGCGTTGGTTTTTATGTTAGCTATTGCCGGTAGTTGGTAGTTGTTGTGATAACATTTAAAAAAAAATCATTGATGCTTTTTGGATCCTGGAGGTGATGCGGGATACAGACGATGTAGAGGCACCATTAGCCATGGTCATCTGTTTTAAGTCCCTATACATAAGCTTCGGATTGCTTCTATTCGTATTCACAACATAGGAAAAATATGCTGATTTGATTCCCACTCCAGGGAAGGGTTTATCAAATTTTTATTTGTTTGTAACAGTTTTTATGAGTGTTTTTCCCAGTCAGCTGCGCTCTAAACAGAGCAGTGCCTCTTAAAGACATCATTAGTTTAATGTTATTTGTGATGCAGGGGTAATTTGATCCGTTTTAGTGGCGCGCACTTATCAAACAATGCCAATAAAAGGTAATTGAAATATTCAACCTTTACATCTATGTTTAGTTCACAGAGTACGTTCTTCCATGGGAGATTATGTAGCTCGGTGTGGAATGCTCGTCTATTTTGAGCAAGATTCGTTTGTATATATATTTAGGCTTTTCTTTAGTTTTATTTACACGTAGCTCTGCGACAACCATACAATGATCGCTGAGCGCTGGAATATCGTGTACATTCACAATTTTACATAAATCGGGAGAGGCAGTCACTATTATATCTAAATCAGAAGCCGTTTTATCGGTAGTACGAGTAGCTTTTCGCTTTAGCAGCTCCAATCCTCGTTGTGACAGAAAAGATTAAAGATCACCAGCCTTTTGATTCCATTGTTGCAAAATACCAACATTAAAATCCACTAATAAAAACATATGATTACAATATCTAAATTCACTTATAGATTCATCTAGAGAATCAATAGCCGAGGCAACCGACACAGATTCGGGTCTGTATGCTGTTCCTATAGCGAAACGCCCATAGCCGGAAATGGTGAGCTGTAGCCATAGCTGCTCTAGAGTTGAGTCTGGGTGGGGTTTCACGCGAACTCGTAGCCCCCACCTCTAGCGTCACCAGGTCTTGGCTTATGCTTAAGCTGATACCCTGGTTTATAGGTGCATATTTCTCTTCTCCCTGTTTTAACCATGTTTCATTGAACGCGAGTATGTCTATTCGGTATCTATCCACTGCAGCCACAAGCTCGTCCCGTTCAGCAGTCCCAACATCAAATTAATTTTTTTTCGTTCTAGTCATTTATATATAGGGGTTAAAGTATGAAATTGCCGTTTTATTGCAATAGGTTCTT
>NW_020653852.1:21070853-21104930 GCF_003589595.1 Hyposmocoma kahamanoa | reverse complement strand
ATTTTCAGTACAAATCGGCAATTTCATACTTTAACCCCTATTATATTAGAAAGTTCATTAAAACGTCAGTAGAGGCCAGCGATGCTAGCGACTCAAGCCCTATTCGATGCCTATAACTTAAATTATACTTAAACTTAGCGATTACTCTAACACTGAGGTCTGATAAATATATTATCATACTAAGTTTCCAACGAACGCTGTTATCACCAAAAACCATACTGAGGTAAGTTTCAGTGTGGATGCGGTGGCGTGTCTTATCGTGTTCTTCGCGTGCATATATTTTTCCATCACGTGTCCATATGTACTTCCATTTCTTGCTACTGGCAATGTCCTTTGGTCTGCGGAACAGTTGTCGGTTGTGTATTGTAAACCTCTCGTTGACGTAGAAAATGCGAGCGGGTTCGGATATAGCCATGCCGTCGGTGGTAATACGGGGTCGGACACGCGCCGCCTGAAGAATAGAGTCTTTCAGGGCATGGCGCGTCACTCTTAGCACTAGTGGCCGGGGACGTGGTGGTGGACCATCCTCTATCATCGCCGGAACCAGGCCCACACGGTTTCCGGTCTCAATGTCCCGTTCGTCAAGGCCCACAGCTAGTTTTTGAGCAACCGTTTTGAAAACACTTGTTGCATTTTCGTTTCTCACTTCTGGTACCTGCAATTTCTATATCATTACTAAGTAAGTCCTGATCTCAACTTAATAACTCTTGTTTCATTTCCATAACTGTGTTTTCCAAGGATATAATCTGATCTGAACAGACTTTTACGGCTTTATTTTCTAGTTCGTCCGTTCTTGCTTCTATTTTTTCAATTCGATTGCTCTGTTCCCTTACGTGTTCATGTAATTCCTGCCTTGTTGTCTGAACCAGTTCATTTCTGTACGAGAAGCCCTGATTTCGCTACATAATTGCCGTATTACCTTTATGTCTTGTTTTTCCGTTTTTTCCTCCGTTTTTTCCTCTCCTTCCCCCAAGATGTTCTGCGTTACGTCTAAAGTAACAATAATGTACCTTTTCTTGTCAGTGTTACGTTTTCAGAGTTATTGGATCCATTACTATGGTCCGACGTAGCGATGGGAGGACGGATGGGAGTGCTTAAGTTCCCATTTTTTGGTTGCATGCATTTACATTTAGGGCATTTCCAGTCATCTTTTTTCTTCATGAGCTGGAGCATTTGGAATTCTACATTTCCGCAAGCCAGATCGTAAATGCAGTCACAGAGAGCACATCGTAGGTGTTCCCTTTTAGGTACAGGCTTGCGGCAGCCTTTACATTTCTGTGTTTCAAATGATGATACTTTTACGATAATACTACCTCTGCAGGTGAGTAGCCGATTAATTTGAGTCAGGTTGATAAGATAATCAAGGCTCCCTCTACCGTTGGGTAGCGGAAGTTTCCTCGATCTTAGGGTTAGTTTCACAGTGTCGAAATAGATGGCGTTATTTGTATCTATTTGCTATTTAAACTGTTTAACCGTTCGTTAAGGTTATGTTTTTAATTAAATACAGATTTTTGGTACCTTTTTCCAGGTTTGTCGGGATAAGGTTATTCCTCACGGGGGACACGTTTTATAATTCTGTTCAGGTGTATAAATAAAACTTTATCTATATACTATCCAGTGAAAAATATGTTTCTCTGTACAATTTATTGCATCATCAGATTTGCCCTATGATCTTGGCCACATTTACTTGCACAACACTTTTGATAGACAAGAAACGTTTATAATTACAAATATGACAATTCCACTGAGTTTAAGTATTTAAAAAAATTTAAACATATGTAAGTTGATGTTTGTTTGCGCACTGCAGCGCCCTCTGTCTCGAAACAGTGTCGAAATTCCAACCTTGATTCGACAACGCCCAACTCGCTAACCTTCCGCTCATATCTCTCTTACTTTTTAACCACACAAGTGTCCGATGATCGGTAACAACCTGAAAACGAAGTCCCCATAAATAACTTTTAAAATAATTCAACGCCCATATAAGTACTAAACATTCCTTTTCCGTAACAGAATATTTCTTTTCTGCTTCACTTAACTTCCTCGAGGCATAAGCTATAGGCTTCATCTCTTCCATTCCCTGCACTAAACAACATCCAATAGCATATCCACTGCTATCCACACACAACCGCGTCACCCGCTTACTATCAGATGAGTAATGTCCCAAAACAGGCGCTTTACAAATCCGATCTTTCAACACCTCAAAAGCCTTCTGCGCTTCATTCGTCCAAACAAACACCTTGTCCTGTTTTTCGTCAAATTCGTGATGGGAAGTGCCAATCTAGCAAAGTTATCAATAAATTTTCGATAATAAGAGAACAATCCTAAAACCGCCCTCATTTCGTTCAGACTACGTAGGGGATTTATCTCTTTCATCGCCGCAACTTTCTTACTATCTGGTCCAATTCCCTCGACCGACACTTCACGTCCTAGAACGGTCACCTTCTGAAAACCGAAACGACATTTAGATGGTTTTAACGTCAAATGCGCATTTCGTAATCGAATCAAAACCTCTTTTAATGCAGTTTTAAATTCTTCAAACGTACTTGCATACACCAATATATTATCCACATAAACTTTCACATCGGAATTTTTATTTATGGCGATTGTATGCCATTGTGAAGCACCTCCACCTTTTCTAGCATAGGACGTAGCTCAGGTAGCGTTGCGAGATATACTTTTGAACATAAAAGTGGGATTATCGTCATAAATAGATATTTATTACGTATTTTACATATTGATTCATGGAAGTTCTTCTAGAACCGCCACGACGTTCTTCTTTTTTTCTATCCCAGTTTTTAAATACATTCCAAACACAAATCTATATTCATCCAGTCAGTATTTCTACTCATAGAGTAGAGCCTAGACTACAGTAGCAAGCAGAGTAGTAAACAATCTCTAAAGTCTAATAACAATTTTACAAGAAGCGTTTTCAACTAGATGGTTTTTGTTCAGACACAGTCGCAGTAACAGGCTATTACAGAAAACTCTCATAAGAAAAGCAACAAAAGAGAATTGAAATCAAGCGTGATATTAAGGAGACGACGAAAGAAAGTGAGCGACAAAAACAGAAAAGCTGTTGGGAACGCCAGTAATTTCGTATTATTTACATTTTTGCTGAGTTTGCATTTCAATCAAGTTGGACGAAAAACAGCGAGTAATGAAATAAAGGACGTTGGCAAATATTAATACGGAACAAATGAGATGAGGTGAAGACGAGAGAATATAAGCTTCTATTGAGGCGACGCATTTCAACGCGAACCTAGATGTTAGGAGGTGCGGTGTGGGCGTTTAAAGCACCCGATGGCAACAGATAGGGCAACGGGTGACGCTACATGTCGTTAAACCGCTGGGCAATTTGCAAATTTTGGGATACAGGTAAATTTAATAACTAATAGGGTTTCAGTTGAAAATCAAAATTTAGCAGGTTCTCTGTAGTATAAATACTTAAAGGAAAATCTCCATGTAAAAATTATGTACAAGGTTTGTATTTTATTCTTAAATAATTCGTTTTAGAGTTTCATTTTAACCTGTTTTCTGGATCTAATATGATCGGATAAAGTATACACATTCTGTAGACAATACCCTCATCTGTATTGTATATTTTTTGTAAGCCACCGCGCCCGGCATCCTGTGACAAGTCCCACGTTCCTGTAATTTCTTTTAATACGAGTATGTTAAAGTTTTTCCTTACAGGTAACTTTCTTTCTAACTTTCAAGATCAACAATAAAGACCTCTACTTTATTATCCAATGGTACAAAGTTAGTTCTAGCTAAATATATAACATTGAATTCACTAAAGTTGATTGACGGCACTAATTCATTTTTATATATATTTTAAATTTCGTAGCTCTTTCATAATGCAGTAATCAACGTTCGTATTTTCAACTCGAAATGGTGCCACTTGTCTTTGTCGCTGTCCAATATCTTTAAAAGGCGCTCTTTATTTGAAGTACAGTAATATATTCCTTTTTTTACAAAAGAGAAACCAAATAACTTTGCGCTCTGTGGAGCAGCGTAATTAAGATATTTGCTGTCTATCTCTTGAGGCTTAGAATAATAACGCATAGAATGATAGTTTCATATCAAACGAACTGTCACAAGTGAGGCAAAAATCAAATTCATGTATGCTAGTTTTAGTAGTAGGTTAATTTTCGGCTTCAGTGAATATTTATATAAAAATACAAGTTGGAACGCGTTACTTCCTTGTGGAATGTGATGTTAGTATCTATTTTATGTTTGTCTGACGTATTTTTACACTCATTTACCGCACATTTCATCATTTTTAGCTAAAATTCTTAAGCTGTTCGCGGTGCAAGTTGACCTTGAGCACTGACGGCCCGCCCGTTTGCGTAGGCCCTTTGGGAGCGCTTCAATTTGCCTCATTTAGCTTGTGCGGACTAGGTTTCTATGCGTTATTATTCTAAGTCTTGAGGATTCATTTTACATTGTCGCGGAACGGAAATTGCACATAGTTTATAGCACATTATTACAGAGGCGGGGATATAAGGGATTGGGCGAGTATGAGTTACAAGGACGAGCGTCAGCGAGGCCTTGTATTAATACGAGTCAAGTAATCCCCGTTCCCGCCGAGGCAAGAATTTTTCTCAAACAATGTGAAGAAATAATAAAAGATTAAAGAGAGGAATGATTGAAATATGATGTATAATAGAAAACGTTTTATAAAACCTTGCGTGTGAATTGTTAAAAAAAAATGTTATTGTTTTTCCAGGTACATTAGTAGTGGTCTGTTGAACTTCTGATCATGTGTTTAAAAGTGAATCTATTACGGTACTTTCTTTATCGCTCTCTTCACTAGAACTCATTTTTCGCGACCAAAATACAAAAAAGAAGAAAAAACAAAAGAACACCAAAAACATTTTAGTTTAAATGTTACCGCCATTTTCTTTTTCTTATGTAAGCGGTACAGGTAAGTATTTTTAATTCTCGCAACTATTTATATAATTCATTATTAGTGATAGATTTAAAAGTTTAGAGAAGTGGACAGTAATGGATTTTTATACTTACTTCGCAGGCCTTGGCCGGGAAGAAGTCGCACGGTCCATAAATGACAAACTTTCCGTGTTTGTGTTTTTAAAGTAATGCAAACAATTCCGAGCATGTTTGGGAAAAAAACTTTATCTATTTACTGTAAACGTATTTACAAGGTATTACAGTTAATAACTAATGCACCGTGAAAACTAATTATGAAAATAATAATAACAATAAGATTTTAAAAACACATTATAATGAAAGATGATAATGAAAATTCTCTACATGTATACATCACCCTGAGACATAAGTTGACAAGTTCTATGTGCCTGTAACTTTACTAGCACCCTTAACCCTTCAAAACTGCAGCACAGTAATGCTGACATTACTGCTTGGTGGCAGAAATAGGTGAGGTGGCAGTGACTGCTCTGACGAACTCTTTCACAAGGAGCTCTACTGATAGTAATTGCAAATGTAAGATGCTGGGTCATGGACCTTTTTGGCATGCTTTAATGCATTTTTTCTTGCTTATTTTTTAACCGACTTCAAAAAAGGAGGAGGTTCTCAATTCGACTGTATGTTCTTTTTTTTTTGTATGTATGTTACGCGATAACTCTGGTATTTGTGAACCGATTTTCATGATTTTTTTTTGTTGAAAAGGGGGTATTTCCATAGTGGTCATTTCATTTTGAAGAAAATCATTTCCTCGAAGGGTGGCTGTTCACGCATGACGATTAATTTTTATAAATAGCGCCTAACTTTAATTTAGGAGCAATTACTTTTAGCAATTATTTAGTTGATTTTGCTATTTCTCCAATTCAAGGCGTTTTTCTCTCGATATACTTTGAGTAGTATACTTTGTCGTAGTGAGAACCTATTTTTATTATCTCCAGTATCAAGTCTTGTATAGTGGCGAACAAGGGGATATTTCAATGAAACTTAGCAAATAGACGTAATTCCACGTGCTTTTGAGGTCGGTTTTTTAGTACTCTGTACTTAGATTATCTTATTTGTTTTCAATTATTGTTGTTTTCTTTTTAATTTAAAAAGTATTTATGTAATTTTCTGTTCTATAAATTGTTTGTAATTTATTTTGCTTGCGCATGTCGAATAAAGACGATTTCGTGGTATTTTATATATATATGTATAAATGCGGCAATATAAATTGAGACTTACTCGTCGAGCGTGATGGAGGAGCGAATTAATGAGCTGGATGATTTCAGTATGTATAGTCGGTGCCCTCACTTTGTGTCGTTGTACTAAATGCTATACAAATAGTGGATACCTAAATGAGGGCACCAACTGTACTAGATATAAAAAATCTCAACCTGTTTCACTAATTAGCCGTTTCTATTCAAACTACAAACCTGAGCTTAAATTTATAGTGAAATTAGGACATATAAATTGACGCTGGTTGTATTGTTTTTATAGTTTGTGATTTCTCGTTTAGTGCTTTTCTAATTTAGTAGATTGCCAGTTTCTTTTACTGTATGTTTCTTTTTGTATGTATATTACGCGATAACTCCGGTATTTGTGAACCGATTTTCATGATTCCTTTTTTGATGAAAAGAGAGTACCTCCATAGTGGTCCCATTTATTTTGAAGAAAATCATCCACCTCTAAGGGTGGATGTTCACGCATGAAGATTCATTTTTATAAATAGCGCCTAAATTTTACTATAAGGTGCAATTATTTTAATAGTTGATTTTGCTATTCTCCAATTGAAGGCGTTTTTCTCTCTAAATATACTTTGAGTAGTGAGAACCGATTTGTGTTATCTCTTGTGTCAAGTCCTGTATAGTGGCGAACTAGGGGATGAATCCGGATTTTACGCACTTTCTGGTAACCGATTTCAATAAAACTTGATAATTATATGTAATTCCACGTACTTTTGAAATCGTTTTTTTTAGTACTCTGTACTGAGATTATATAAATAGCGCCTAAATTTTATCATAAGTAGCAATTTTAAAGGTTGCTTTTGCTATTCTCCAATTCAAGGCGTTTTTCTCTCTCAATATACTTTGAGTAGTGAGAACCGATTTTTATTTTTCAGTACAACAACGCGTTTAGGATGTTGCTGGGGTTGCCACAGTACTGCAGTGCATCAGGTATGTTCGCGGCTGCTCATACGGATGGCTTCCATGCCATTCTCAGGAAGAGAGCTGCCTCGATGCTAAGCCGTGTCTGTGGCAGCACCAATGACATTCTTCGCTGTGTGGCTGCGCGGGTTGATTGCCCAATCATTTGTCATTTGATTGTCCTACATATGACTATGTGAATTGTTTAGTTAGTTTTATGAATACTAATAGAGCTAACTAAATAATTTACATACATACGTATATCTTGTTATTTTTGACTTATTTTTATTCTTGACGAAACTGAATTATAATTTGTTAACTTAGAACTATGGACTCCATTGTAGTCTGAAATAAATGATTTTGAATTTGAATTTGAATTTATTATCTCCTGTGTCAAATCCCGTATAGTGGCGAACTAGGGGATATTTCAATAAAACTTGGCAAATAGACGTAATTAAACGTTCTTTGCACTTTTATTATAATATGTATATTCAGAAACGGCAGGCGTTTGGACCGCCTGTAGCGGCGTTAAAACGCGATGAGTGGAGAAAAATGTAATGGCTGAAAAATGAAAATGAACTATATTAATATTATCAAATGACAAGATGGACAAGTAGTGTGACTGGTGTTAAGCGACACGCTTGTCCATGTCAGTTGCAGTGATAATCAGATCCGTCAGATTTTTATATCACAAAGAATCAGAAGGACAAATGACAAATGCTGTCTAAAACGGATATTTGACAAATGGTCAAATATCCGTTTTAAACAACAAAAGATAGAGCACAAAATTCTCTTTTAAAAATAGATAAAATTAGTTAATGGGTTCGACTTATCGGAAATTACCCTAACGATATATAGCTGAAATATGTTTAAACAGTTTCAATATGCTAAAACGGGGTTATGGTTTTTTATGATATCTCAAAAAATATTTTGACTCGTAGCCGCGGTTTAGTTAACGGACGTCAGTAAGTTGAAAAGTATCATGTGGCTGTAATTTCACCAGCACGCTGAACCTTCAAAACCTTAACACCGTAATAATGCTTTCCTTACAGCTTGGCGGGAAATAGGAAAGGTGTCATCACTTGCCTGGACGAACCCCTTCACAAGGAGCTCTACTACTAATTACTAACTACTAAAATTGGCAATTTCTCAAAAGCCGCTGTGATTAGATTCTTTTACCGGTGTATTGGTAATGTATTGGTTTAATAGTACATCTATCATGTCATATATATATATATATATATAATGAATTATATTTATATTAATGATTCCGGTCAACTACTCCGATCTCCTATCTGGATGTTTTGAGCCAATTTTTATGACGAATAATATAAAATATCAAGGTATTCTTCTCGAATCTCGTTTCCTAAAAACTTATTTAAAAATAAAAATAAAAAAATCACTGACGATGGTTGTGTTAATTAATTAACTTGTGTAACTGTTTAAAAGTTTGAATTAAAACGAAAATAATTCCTATCTGTAGCATCGTCTAATTTTGCTCAAATTCAAAATTTAAAGCTTTCGCGAAATAATTTCCCAGTGTGACGGGAAGTTTGTTTCGAGTTGTTTGAAATTGTGAATCTTTGCTAATGAACAGAATTTTCAATTTGAACATTATCCGCGACACGTGTGGTGTGTTTTTATACGCATCATTTAGCTAAGTAATTTCGTAAAGCTGTATTCACACGCATAATAAATGCCATTCGCTATGTTATGGAATATCAAATAACGGAATTCGACACGAAATACAATACTAAGAAAAGTGAGTTGTTTTCATTAAAAAAAGATGTTGGTATAAATGCGACCGTCTGACAACCGATTAGGCAACTGTCATTCGTAATACGTGAAAACCGTCCGCGATCGCGCCTTTTTTGTCATGAACCACCTTCACCCTCTCTTCGATAAGCGTAGCTAGTTCTCCTGTAGAAACAAGGTGAGACTGTTCACAGCTTACATGCGATCCATAATGACTAACACAGTCGCCTTTGCACAAGCCAATTCAGCCCATATCCGCCATCTGCATGTCATTCAAAACAAAGTCATACGCAATACTAACCTCCGTAAAGATTTACGGCTGCCCACAATAGACCAGTTCATAAAACAGGCATCGACACACACCCACCATGTTCGTTGACCCAGGCAAGTTCTCGACTTTGACTCCTCCATTTATTGCCACGTTACAGGCTAACCAGATCGCTAGACATTCACCCTCCACTAAAAATTATCGTCTTCCAGCAAGGACAATAAGTTCAGCGTGGTTCGTGCCCACCTGGGCACCCTCAAGTCCGCTACTTAAGTTATTATAAGGATGGAAAATCTTGAACTCACGATCACTACAAACTGTAGTTTGTAATGATCATGAGTAGTTTGTAAAATATCCATCAAAAAACGGTTTACGCTTTTGGCGGAATTCTTCTTCGGTGCAACATCATGTTCAATGTGTCCCAAGTTCGTTGGAAACGGTTTTTCTTACTTACATTTACTTGTTCTATTGTAATTTTGTTCACTTAATTTTGATTAGTAAATTAAATTTATTATGGAGTTTGGTATGTTACGTGCATACATACATTATTTTTCAATGTCTTTTTGCTTTTGTGTCTAAGACTACAAATACCGTTATTAAAGAAAAGAACAAAAACTGAAACAAACAAAAGACTAGAGACTGAATATAACAGGTATCAGGATAAACTTACAAAAAATAATAGTCAAGGGGCGCAATTAATGCTATCATATGTAAATATAAGTTTCTTATTAACAAATAAAAATCATTGGAACATTTACAACAACTTGACGATACCAATATAATACAAACATATACTTACATAATCAATAACCGTGGAAGAAAGAACAAAAGAGGTAGGAGTTGAAAAAGTTGGTACATGGGAAAGGAATTATTAATAATTTAATTATTAATTGTTAATCCAATTCTTGGATGTTAAGTCAATAATGCACCGAATTTGACTTTCATCCTTTATGTTTCATTACAAACCATTGACTTAGAATTATATGGACGTCGGGTCCGCGCTAAAAAGTGTCCGAACTTATAGGGCGTTAAAATCGTATACAGAGCGTCACGCTTTAGTCTTCGTTTGTTCGACTGACAGCGAAGCAAGCAAAATTATACAGTACTGCGATGACATTCCAATTTAAATTCAACGTTTTAGCTTTTTCATATTCCTTTACATGTCACTCACTACGTTTAAATAGGTCGACTTGAGACATTTTTTTTCGTGGTTTTTTTGTTTGACCCGTCGTCCATTTATTTGTAAGTCAATGATAAAACTGACGAAAATAACAACATGACTATTTAAAATTTTACGAAAACTAGCAACCCTACAAATGTCATTATACTCCGTATTCAAAAAAGACAAACCATAGAAGTAATGACGAAATATGAATTTCAACTGAGATAATTGAGATCAAATATGCTAAAAGTGTATGAAAAAAAAATCAAATGTATAATTTAGCGTGAACAAATATGAAAACAACAGTTGTGCTTCATTACGAAATAAAACTAGCCTATTAAGACTTGAAATAATTTAAAAACAAATCAATGTCAGGCATATTGCAGTTAAGATTACATCTCAACGCAATCTAAACCTAGACCCCATCAACTAGCGCTTTGAGTGATATTTGCTGAGCCAAACAGATTGTCATTTATCACTGATATTTAATATAGGAAAACACCGCGTCAAAGTCTGAAATGTTGAATATTCTTAAAACTTTTCAAAGGCAGGATTAAGTTTTGGACCCATATTATGCCTACCAACTTGCTAGAAACATTCTAAAAGATTTTCGGTGGAAAAACAAAAAATTAGTATTCTAGAGGAGTTTAAGTTCTGCTGCTTTTATTTCTCAAAATAGGCAAATAACTCAGCCTTTATTGAAAATAATAGATATATGCCGCCATCTATCAGCTGATAATGGTTCTATAAACGTTTCTTTCCCCGTTTATAAAATTGATATAAATATGTGCATTATAACTGGTTGAATGCTAGGGAACAAAGTTTATTGGTTCTACGTGTTGCGATGTCGTTTTTGGACCCGAATGAACGCCCTTGTGTTAAGGCTCGTTTTGGAATGTATAACGTCTGCAGCACTGTGTACAGGTATGGCTTAATAAAACATAGTAAGTTTTATGTTAACGGGCGCGTGCGATACGTCCTTTCTCACCGATATCTAGCGTTGTAATGGCAGAAGCGAGCGGGTCGCAGTGCACCGTTAATTACTATACATCCCAGGATAGATTTTTTTTATGGAAGGAGCTGCCTGTGTTTTGCCAGCCTTTGTGAGCCTTGTTGACTTTTTAAAGAATCCCATGTTACAGCGCAATGGAAATATTTCCGGACTATTCTACATCTTATAGGTTCGAGGAATGAACGTGTTTCCTGCATGGTCTTTGAATGCCAGGCATCAAGGATGTGGAGATGAGCTCGAGTCCTTTGATGAGAGGTGCATTTTTAAAATGCTGCCTGTTTGCACCACCAGTTCATTGTATCCGTAAAATCTTCAGAAATTATTCTTTAGTTTCCACCCTAATGATATGTAGCGTGTCAAACAGGGGATGTACTTTTTACTATTAGTACTTCAAGTAGCTCTCATTTTTATTCTACACGTTCCTTCAAATATTATTCTTTGTTGTCACTCAAAAGCGAGTTTATTGCCGCCACGTTCATGGCTCCCCAGTCGCAGACCGTCGTAATAACTTTGAGTACTGTTTTTTAATATCCCTTATTAACTTTTTGTTTATTTCAACTTAATATGCAAAATAGTGTTGTTACTTACCGCTTTTTAAATCATAAAGTCTAAGATATGGTTACTGTTTTCTCACCCATCATCATCATGCCTACGTGGCCGAACGGTTACCATGGTGGTCTGCCACGTAGAGGTTCCGGGTTCGATTCCCGGCCGGGAGAAATGTTTGTATGGCCTACATTTATTTCTCTCGTGAGTTTGGGTGTAATTTGTGGTTGTGTGTCCATGGCACCCGCGATACAGGGTTTCCCTAAGTGTGGGGCTTTGAGTGTGTGTGTTAATGTCACAGGGATCATTTTATCTTTAGGTGTACAAGCGATATTTGTATTTTCGCGGATGCGAATCGGACTTAGTGCACAAGCGGCATCCGAAGGGGGTCTGAGTTTTCTAGATTTGTATAGATGCAGTGACTTGTGGACGTGTCCTTCGGATCTTTGCGATCTAAAGGCTCTGAGTGGTAAAGTTACGTTATACACGTTTCGTAAAAAATTTCATCATTTACATACATTTATTATTTAGAATATTACTTCAATTTAAACAACATAAATTACTATTTCTATGTACCGCATACTCCGTTCAACCATTTATTTAACTTTGACATATGCATGCCTCCAAGGTTCCGTAATTATAGTTTTATTTTTCAATTTTAGTGAAGCGACGTACTCTTTAGCTCCGATATTTATCGAGTCATAAGATTATGTAACGTAGATTATTCAAGTTGATTAATTTTTGGTACCTGTCTAATAAATCATAATGAAATTAAATAAATAGTAAATAATTACAATAAATTATTAATATTTATTATAATCAATCGTCGGATTCTTCTCCATATGAACGGTTATCATCAATTGAAAGCTGATTAACATTAATTATTTATTCTTGAGTACACAAACTTTCAAACGCGACACCACGATTTCAATCAGACAATATCTTTGTTTTGGAACCCGCGAATGTGAATTTTCGATTAAAACTTCTTCTTAAATAAAATCGATTAGGTATTATGAAACAATCGAATCGGAAACTCGGGGACATCACTAATGGATTAGAATTCGAGCTGTCAAAAGTTAAACAAATGGTTGGACGGAGTATCGCTCAAATACCTGTGGCGGCATGTACCAATAAATAATAATAATATTAATAATAATAATAGAAATAGTAATAGTGACAGTGACAGTGACAGTGACAGTGACAGTGACAGTAACAGTAACAGTAATAGTAATAATAATAATAATAATAATAACGCACACACTCAACATAGCCCCGCACTAGGAAAACCCTGTGTTGCAGGTGCCATGAACACACATAGACAATCACAAATTACACCCAAACTTACGAGAGAAATAAATGTAGGCTATACAAATATTTCTCCAGGCCCGGGAATCGAACCTGGGACCTCTGCGTGGCAGTCCGGCATGGTAACCGTTCGGCCACAGAGGCAGTTAAATGACTTTAATGTCTATATACTATATTTATGAATGTTAAGTAGTAAAGCCTGCACGTCGAAGAATGGTCGTAATCTATGGACGCCGTGTGAAGTGCCCAACCTGCATTGGCCAAAACCATCTCCTTAGAGGGGATCCGTACAAAGCAGTGGAACGTGCAATGGATTATCGATAACGATGGTCTAAATACTTCACTTTTTATTAGATACATATGGGTATGTACAAATAAAATAATTTCTTTTTGTTTCAAAGGTGAATTTTCTACCTTTAATTTTTTTTTGTAACCTTGAAATATTTGCATATTAAAATACATTTTAGCTAAGTCAATCTCGCATTCATGAATTCCAATGAATTAGCTATTTCAAACTTCGCCTGAAGATTCGTTGCTTTCGAACTCTACTTTTCATGCTTTATTTTGCGAAGTTTTAAGCCGAGTTTGTTTATTGCTTTGGCCAACTCAACTTCTGTCTTTGTCATTTCTAATAAAGAGTGTTTTGCTGAGATCATAGAAGTTCTGTAATCTAAACTGTGTCTTCCAAATTTTAAAGAGGCATGATTGTACTTTTGAAAACTCTTTGCTTAATTAAGCGGTTTTCTTGACTACTGCCTAGCCCAGGAGTGAATTTGGGGTCTACGATGTATCGAGCTTGCCCAAAAGATTTTAAAGGTCTTAAAGATTCAATCGCATGTAAAAATATTCGGGTTGTGTGTGCTCGGTAACATAGACACGGGCAAGGGATTTCATTCCTTGGCTATACACATTATAAATAATAATAACAATAAAACACACTCACAGTCCTGCACCATGGAAACCCTGAATCGCGGCGGTGCCAGAGATACACGAAGCCAACCACAAAATACACTAATAAATGTAGGCCATACAAATATTTCTCGAGGCCCGGGAATTGAACCTTGGACTTCTATGTGGCAGTCAAGTGTGGTAACCGTTCGGTCATGGAGGCAGTGAAATGATGATGAAATGCTGTTAGTATACCTGAATAGCTACAGTACCTATCTGGACAATAGGGCGCTGTATGTGCATTCGGAGCAGCTCACCTAAGGCACTAGCCTTTCGAGATCCAGATGAAGACTCTGTAAACCGACTGATTCGTGGTCAGGACCTAACTTATAAGGCGTAGTCTTGCATGCATAGGTTACAGTACTTTAAAAAAAACAAGATCAAAACTTTCCCGGAGGTAATCGCCGAGGCGCGCCTGGAGCGGGGCTGGGCGTGGCAGTATGCGGGCCCCCAGCCGCCGCAGACTGGCCCGACCATCCGGCCAGTCTACTCACGATCCATCACCACCAGTTGGCTTGGCATCGGCAGGGGCTGGGGCAACTCGGTTACAGCAATCGGTACCCGCCTCTAGTGGAGTATGGCGCCACATGGCATGGACGATGGATATAAATAAAAATGCCATGCGGACCTATTTTAGGGCCTCAGGGTCGGGAACCGGACGGACAGGTTATCGAGCAGTAATGTACCGCGAATTTCTTCGGCTGGAGCCAACTTTGACCGTTACAGAGCAAAACCTGGCGGACCGAGTTCTTGAATTTCTCGAGAATATTGAATACGTGGAACTGACGTCGACGGCGTCATCAGATTTGATTATACTTGCGAATTAATTATGTGTTCTGTTGTATTTTTAAACACAGCTGAGTTATTCTACTCCTAGTTATAGAAAACAAACGTTTGGAGACGATTCGCATTTCATTACGAAGTTCAAAAAGCTATTCTTACTCAAGCTTTATTAGCCAGTATACAACATGCTTTGTCTGCATCCACATTAAGCTTCTTTTGAATCTCTTTGTGCCTCGTTAACACATATAACACGTGTTTTTTCACGGCTTTCATATGTATCAGTCAAAAGAACATGGCATCCATATTCATACGTATTACGCTGAGAAAATAAATTTGTCAGTTAAAGGAAATTTGGACGTATTTGGTTCTAATCACAATGTTTAATAAAAACGTTTTTTAAATGACATTTAGCTGATGGCCTGTGGTGTTCTTGATTGCGCCACTGGATTAAAGAACGAGGGTGAAGCTCCTTAATCAGACGTAGAGAGGAGGACGCAATTGGCTAATACAATTCACGGAAATCGTCACAAATAATTAGAATAGAATAGACATTTATTGCAACGTTACAACGTTACAAAAAAAAATTGATAACACAGACAAGCAAAACAAAATAAAAAGAAATATCGAGTTCTTAGGTTTTTGCGATTGTTACACATAGGAAATGAACCGTGACCATGAGACCTATAAAGGGCCCAAAACGTCGGTTTGTTTGAAAAAACAAATATACGCGAATTAAATCCGGAAAAATAGTTTTATTATAAAAAGAAATAATTAACAAAATAAAAAATACAATAAAACAAACAAAAAAAAAACATAAAATAAGACAAAACTGACAAAAAGCAAAAAAAGAAATTGTGCCGTACGCAAAAGGACTTCATTCACCACAAGCAACAGATATAATTGACTGTAGTGCTGATTTTCAATGAGTCCTAGATGTAATTAAGGATTACAACCTGAAGACGATGGTCGGGACTCAGCGATCATCGATCAACTCGACTCCATGTTGGCTACATTGGACAAAGATACTGAGCGTAAGCCTATATAATATCCTACACCGGCCAAACTTCATTGAAGTATGCAATAATTGTACAAAGTTATTTTAAATAAAGATGTATGTACTAATTAATACGTATGTAAAGTTCTTCGAAAGGACACCGATTAACCAAATTCGACAATTTCATTTGAATTTATATATGACGATCGTCATGCGATCTAGAAGAGCGGTTCCACACGGCAACTTTTAGCAGCGATGCAAACGCGATGCAAATGCGATGCAAATGCGATACAAACACGATCCACGCTTTAAATTAATTACCTAATTTATTTATTTAATGTATTTATTTTAATAATTTATTCCATTAAATGTTAAAATTCGGTTAAAAAATAACTAAATTAATTGCATGATTATGTCAATCACCAACGGGCTTCGTCACATAAAAATTAACAATGCAATTCGCCAGACTTGGCCATTTCTGTCCAATTAGTACAATAAAAAAGGACTGCTCTGAATCTTAGACAGTTCAAATGTCCCCATAACACTGACAGTATTACCGCGCTGAAAAGCCAACGAAGTTTGTTGCACCGAGTAAGATCCAGAGCGTGGATCATAGCCTCTTTCTCTAAGCCGACGACCCAACTCCCTGATGAGTTCTTTGGCTTGTAATCACTCTTAGATGTATCACATTTTAATGGTAATAAATTTGTACGATGAGGTTTTTTGTTTGTTGCCTTACCAGTGCTTGTTATTGCGCGGAATGTATCTCCCGATCTCGCATTGCTCGCTTCAAGCCTCATTCTATGCAAAGCTGGAGAATATTTTAAGCAAATTTACTTTACATTTGTATATTTTGTAATATATTTTGGTAGCGGCAGAGATCCTTGTGTAAGCAATAATATGAGCATTTCCGGTAAAATTGTAGGCGCACACTTTTCACCTAATATCTCAGGGTGATGGGCGCAGTGTTAAGCATCTTAGATCTTTGTGATTTAAAGCAAGTCACCGAAGGAAGAAGCGGTCACCGGTTTAGATATTCACTAATAAAAAACGGTCTTACTCATTATAATAATAATAACGCATACACTCAACATAGCCCCGCACTAGGGCAGCCCTGTGTCGCGGGTGCCATGAACCTAGACAACCAAAAACATAGACAACCACAAATTACAACCAAACTCACGAGAGAAATAAATGTAGGCCATACAAATATTTCTCCCGGCCCGGGAATCGAACCTGGGACCTCTGCGTGGCAGTCCGTTTGGCCACAGAGGCAGTTAAAAACGATACTGTCTGAAGAAGCTAATGCTAATGGGGCTAATGGGGCTGCAGCGACACTGTAGTGCATGTTCACGGAGGCGCACACAGAAGGCTTTTATGCCATTCATTATTCACAAGAGGGCTGCCCCTACCAACAACATTGGGTGCAATATATGTACGTGCGTAGACCTCTAGGTCTAGATGTGGCATTTCTCTAGAATTAATTAATTTTGTATTGTACTAACCAAGATACGTAGGAAAAATTTACTTTATTACTGATATTACTATGAATCATGGTCTGAAATAAATAATTTTATTCTATTCTGTTCTAAAGAATGTGTTAATTTCCTAAACGATAGGATGTCCTTCACTCCATCATATAAAATCCTGAAAACAGGCTATAATAAAAGTCTAAAACAAATCTAAGTATACAATATCTAACTTTGCACATAATTTTTACATGGAAATATTTATCTTACTACAAATAACTTGTTGTGTAAAAATTTTGGTTTTCAAGTGAAACCAGTTATCAAATTCACATTTATCCCAAATATTTGGAAATGGCTCAGCGGTTTAACTACGCTTCCCCGTCAGTCGCCATCAGACGCTTGTCGACGTCAAAGTGTGCCAAATTTTCTCCGCCCGTTCTTATTTTGTTGGCGATTGCCTAAACCTCACATCCTAAAGTGTAGACTGTCGTTGAAATAGCTCGCCTAAACACTCTGACTGTAACTCTTATGGACAGGCGTGTCCCTTACCACGCGCACGAGACGCATGACTTGTTTGTCCTGTCACTTGATATCATAAAAAAATATTCACCATAAAAAGAATCGTTCTATTTGCTATAAATACTTTGATATAAAAAGACGTCAGGTATAAGGCATGTAAAAATAACAACAACAATGCGAAGGTTTAGTGAAATTGAAATAAGGCATAAAAAAATTTGATCCTCTTCATTTCGGGTGAAAAAACAAAAATGTAGGTAAACACAGAAAGTTAAAGGATAAGCAAATTGCGCACATAAATATGTTACAAAATGCGTTGTCTTTATTGCACGGCAAAGAGATTAAAGAAAAATTGAAAACAGGGGAAAATATAAGGGTGGTGGAAGGGTGTTAACTGCCTCAGTGGCCGAACAGTTACCATGCTGGACTGCGATGCAAGAGATTCCCATGCCAGGAGATATATTAGTGTGGCCTACATTTATTTTTCTCGTGAGTTTGGGCGTAATTTGTGGTGGTCTATATGTGTGTCCATGGCACTCGCGACACATGGTTTCCATAGTGCGAGGCTATGAGTGTGTGCGTGTAATTATTATTTATTTTATTTTATTTGACTAATAAAATTAATAAAAACGATTTAGATTTTCAGTATTCGTAAAGCTAATCCACTAATTACAAATTGAAATACCTGTACTATAAATTTTCTAGGATGAGCCCTGTGACACTTCACAAAAATCTACAATAATACGACCTTTTAACGACGACGTCCACTAAATTACGTATTTTATAAACTATTTTCATAAGTCTCGTTTGTAAGGGAATAGCTTTTACTTAAGTAAATACATAAAATTAAAATAAAAGTAACACCAAATTAGTGAAAAATGAGCAGAGAAGCATTTTTTCTTCAAAAATTAATTTATTTTTACGTCAACTTACAAAGGTTACATACATCATTAGACTGCATTTGCTAGAGATGAGGTATACCGATAAAAAGTTTTCGATAATTTAATGAATAAATTTATAGTGCGTACACGAGTTTAACGTATTAGGTAATTAGTGATTATTGAGTTATTAATGTTTTTAACTACATAATGAGTCTCAAATTTATTAAAATATCAATTGAAATGGCATTTGAATTTAGTTGAGTGTTTTTTGTCTTCAATGCAATACAAAATACTTCACAGCAGGAGACTTCATTAATTTGTTACTCGCAATAATATAATCGCGTAGACGCACTATGATATGCCACACTAGACTGTTGAGGGCAATCATTTTAAGTCTTTTCAACACGGCTAAATAACAACGGCCAAATAAAACAAAACAAACTAAAAGTCACCAAATAAAAACAATAACAAAAACAAATAATTTTGACAGAAAACATGATAGGAAACAATCTAAAATACGTGGAAAATAAAGACGTCAACAATAGTACTAAATTAAATTCAGACATACATGTCAAGATGTACGTCAAAAGTATTCTTCAACAATTTCATAGATTTTAGAACGCTATAATAGGTTGTACATGCTATTATTATTGTTTATCTACCGCTGGCGTTGGCTATCGAATCATAAACAAAAACTGTATTTACTTTTAATTTATTTCTTCTCCGGTACCTACGCCATAGAAATATCGGATCAGATATCAGAAATCAAATCAAATTCAAGGGAATTCATTAATTTAAAAACTCAATTGTAATGTTTTCTTAAATCTGTAATATTATAAAAGGCTGATGCCATTGATGTCGTTGCCGAGTCCTTTCCAGTCAAGTAACTTGAAGGCATCTTCCAATGCAGTGATGAACAGATTCGGAGAAATGACGTCTCCTTGTCACACCCCTCTGTGCAATTGGATAGCCCTTGTGCACTGGTCCTGTAGTCAAATACATCAACACTACGATATATAGATAGTCAATGGTACCGTTGTAGAAACTGTAGCATCAGATCTATGTCACAATAACATTTAACTTTCATTGGAATTACATATACTTGCCAAATTTTATTGAAATTTAAAAAAAAGTGGGTGAAATTCAGTTAACTGGATTCATTCACTAATTTGCTACCCTTAAAGGTGGAATGTCAGCACGAACATGGAATATGGAGAGACCGAATCCGCCCGACTTCGCTGGCTTGGCCACGTCGTGAGGATGGGTGAGGATCGTGCAGTCAAAATAACATATTTGGGGCAACCGTCTGGCAGAAGACCGGTTGGACGTCCTATATATCGCTGGATCGACCAAGTCCACCAAGACCTGTGTGGCTTCAAATAGCCTATTGGCAACAAGCGGCACAGAAGAGAGAAGACTGGCGCATCTTAGTATCGGAGGCCAAGATCCACTTCGGGTCGCTGAGCCAGCGAAGTAAGTAAGTAAAGGTGGAATATCGTCTTCAAATTTGAATAGAACCACAACTGAGCTAATATCTTTATGACAAAAAAAATCATTGAAGTGAGTTTAGAAAAGTATCTAATTGCGTAACATGCATAAAATATACAGTTGAATTGAGGACATCCTTCTTTTTTCAAGTCAGTCAATAAAATTATACACAATTCTAATACAAGGCAAGCAAAATAAAAAACAATGCATTCCCGTTTGTATACCTTTGTATGTATATATATATGTTGAGTATGTTCGTTATTATACCGATGCTAATACGCTGAGTGCGGTACCGGTTTCCAGAAATTTTGTCAAGTGTGTGTGTATATTTAAATAAATAAATCAAAATCAACCTATTTATACGTCCCACTGGGCACGGGTCTTCTCACTGGCCAGGATTCCCACGAAGCATTACGCTTTCACATTTATATGGCGAACGGCTATGAAGTGGAATTCCTAAATTATAACTTGGACCTTTTCGAGGCGAGTGTGAATAGGCATTATTTAGATGTGCATGCTCCATCGTCGACCTCATCGTCTCTCTCCACCAGGTGAGATGGAGGTCAAATGCGCACTTACATTCGTATAAAATAAATTAGGCCCTAATCCGTCACCTTGACCCAATGCGGATTAGGTAACAATCAGCTAAAACTGTATGCCAATTGGCAAATCCTTTCATAATGATGGCAGATCTGTCCCATAGTTCTGGGCTACAAGTCTGGTATAGACACAATAAGTAAAAAATAATATAATTCTCATACCGCACTGTTTACTAAGTTGAATAAGATCATTAAGTTTCATTCGGTTACGATACAAATATCTTTAGTGAGGAAAAGAAATTATATACCTGCAAACTCTAAATCGTCATTACAAAAAACCGTCGACGTGTATCATATTTTATCGTTCTTGACATTCGGGCGTTTAATATTCACCTGAACGTCTCATTCTTGCATTCCGTTGACTTGTTATTAAGCTACGCGACATATTTATCAAATTTAGTCACAAGGACTTACTGCTGCTTGGATTTCTAAGAACTATCGGAAAATTATATTTAACCGTAAATGACAATAAGTGATATACGCCTAGTGGTAAACGACATGCCTGTTCCGAACAGTTACAGTGTCACTCAGAGCTATAACTTGTCAAAGATCTGAAGTACACTGCCTCTGCGCCCCTCACCCTGAGACATAAGTTCAAAAGTCCCATGTACCTGTAATTTCATCAGCGCCCCCTTCAAAACCTGAACGCAGTAATACTCAAGTTACTGCTTGGCGACAGAAATAGGTAAGGTGGCAGTACTTCCCTGGATGAACTCTTTCACAAGGAGGATCGGAAGGCGGCTACTGATTCTACTGCTACGGAAATTCTCAAATCGATATTACACGATAAATTGTAGAGCGATTTTGATGTTTCCTTTGTTGTTAGAAAGAGGGTACCAGAGTATTGGTTCTATTTAAATTTGAAGTAAATATTCCACCTCTAAGGGTGGCAAACTAAGGGATGAATTCGGTTTCGCGCACTTTCCGGTAAGCGTTTTCAATAACTCTTGACAAATCAACTTATCCGAAGAACAGAGTCCGATGTGATTATATAACGAAAAGAGAATAAGTACGTTAGGAGAATAATTTCCTTATTCAAACTAAGGCTTATGTAAAGGTGTTATGAGAATTTATATATCTTATTTCGTTTCGGAAATGTTAAATCGAACAACGGCCGATCTGACATCAACAGCAAAGAAGAACGAACGAAATATACTGTGTCCTGAGAACAAGTCGTCTTGCACTTAGATCTTTGTTCTACGGATGAGTCGAAATAGGTGTAATGTCACAAACTTGTAAGGTCGTTTTTTTTTTAAATAAAAAAGTTAGTATTATTTGTGTATTGAAAAAGCCATGGTACCTCTGATATTCTCAGAATTTACGTACAAAATTTACAATGATCTTTTCGATAAAGGAAAACATTGTGGTGACCTGTGCCCTTCAGTGGGATATATATAAGCTATTACCATAATAGCTATCATCGTTACAGCCGTTGAAGAACATCGGACCGGCGTGGCGATCTACGAGCTAAACCTTCGACGGACGATGATGATTACAATTAAAAAGTAATACAATTCCTAATATGGTCCCGCGGGGAATTCAGTCTCCAGCGTTCACCTGGAGCCTGCTTGCAACCACGTCTTATCTTTCAGGAAATACAATAAATTCCACTCCATTGCCTTTCGCTTGTTGAATGCTAATGCATAACGCTAATGCACTGAATCACATTATAATATTATTAATTTTATTTTCCCTAAGCCCATATCGTTTCTGAAAAAGTCTTGACAATATTCAAATCCTTTCGGAGCCGTGAATATATTACAAAAAGATTTTGTTATAATGACTTAAGATTTTCTTATGCCAGCCTTGTGTAAGATCCTTCCAAAATATCCGTAATGACTTTTTAAAACCTCGGCTCTAAATGCGATTTACCCATAACTCGTCGCTTTTTAGGTAATTTCGGTTAAGTGTCTGGATAATGCGTACAAGCGCCTTTTAAACCGCGACATATATTTTTAGTCTGATGTATATAATATAATAACCTGTAGTATGTATGCCACAACAGAAATATACCGGTCTAGTTTATGCATACAAGCCTATAGTATGTCTGCTATGACAGAGATATTCCTCTCGGGTTTGTATGTACAAGCACCTGTAATCTATTTGTCATGACAGTGATGTAATTGTCTATTTCATATTACAACCGCCTGTATTAAGTCTGTTACGAAAGTGACATACTTGCCCTGTTCATAGATATGTATAAGCGCATATAGTATGTCTGCCACGACAGAGAAATGCTCGTCTGGTTCATACATACAAGCTTCTGTAGTATGTCCGCCATGACAGAGATATACTTGTCTAGTTTATAAATACAAGCGCCACGAAAGTACAGACATACTTTTAGTAGGTATATCGGTGTTATACACTAGGAAGAAAAAATCTATGTCATGATCCTTCCGTTTTATGAAATACCTAGCTGAATTGCAAAACTAGGATTTGACTACATTCGTCGATTGCTTATGTAAGGTAGTAAGTTCACCCCGAGAAAACAGATTTTGCCGTCAAACAAGCGTATGTACGGTTAACCGATATTTTTCATATATTTTTACAGCTTACCAAAGATTAAGAACCTGTTTTATAACATGCCGTTACCCTTTAATAGTATATTTAAGATAGTGCTGTTTACATGTTTGTAATTTGTAACTATTATTAAGTAACAGCTATTTTTCAAAAAAAATAACAGAATGACTATTGTTAAACATTTTTTCGGCATTAAGTAGGTGATAGATCTGCTGGGACTCGCCGCCCAGTAGATAAATATGGAAACCAGACTGTTCTAAATTAATTTCAGTTTGGACGTTAAGAAATCAAATCTAGGAACCAATGGCGATAGCATGTAATGCATACCTGACTTAGTGCCGTCCGCATGTGAGTTAATAAAATATATCTACTACGAAGACCTGGAATGCGTATTCAATCGGACAGTTACATGCTCTTGAGATGCAAGCGTAAAAACTACTAATCAATCACAATTGATATAATTGTGTTCCTAATCTCAATGTCATAGTCATATTTGCCCATTTTGACTTAACGCACGTGTTACTGGCTGCACAAACGGTGTTGCACGAAGCACACCATCAAATCGGGTAGAGGAGGTTCTATCTTCAGCTACTTAAATGATTCAATTGTGCGATCGGTGCAATACAAAAATACGCCTGTTGAAAAACGCCTCGGGTCAATATGACCCAATGTCATTGGCGCCCGGGTTAAATAACAGCTTGGTAACCTCCTGGGACTATTTTTGTGGAAATGTATCGCATCTCTAGTTGCCCCATACCCTTTTATGTGGCGAAAACGGTCGTGCAATCGTCAGCGAACAACATACCCGAGTAATGGTCCGGGAAATAAGCCTACGTGTAATTGCCTGGTTTTGGGGAATTACGTAATATTTTTTGAACTATCACATCACTAGTTTGTGTATTATTTATGGAGGTTGATAAAATGTGGTAAATATCTTGAATGATTGAAAAAAATATTGGTTAAACCAGATCAAGTTTTTAGGTTTTCGCATCTGTCACACTGTGGTTTGCATTAGTATTAGAATATCTGGTTGAGATATGCTATCTCAGTCTGTCGTGATCATGGGACGTTGATTTGTTCCGAAAAACCGAACTCAAAAGTTTGTGGAATGACATTTTTTGCCATGATTTATTGAAATCGGTTAACGGAAAGTGGCTGAAATCCAATAAACTGGATTCATCCCCTAATTTGCCACCCTTAAGAGTGAATATTTTCTTCAAATTTGAATGGGACCACTACCCCCATTCCTACAAAAAATAATTGTCTAAATTGGTTCACAAATTTCGAAGTTATCACGTAAAATACATACGAAAAAAGTACAGTCGATTTGAGAACTCCCTCTTTTTTTTTAAGTCGGTTAAAAATAGTTTCGTTTCCAATGGTAAAGTCGGAGTTACCTTACGTTACATTACATTACAACTTACTGTTAAACATACTTTTGAATGATAGTCATTTAAAATTCATGACAAAATAAATCACGGTGTTTAGGAAGTTAGATATAAAATATAAGAAATAACAATAATAATAATTCATTTATTGGCTTCAAATGGGGTAGGTACATTACACATGTTGATGGTAAAAATTAAATCAGAATTTAAACCTATTCGGCCTTCTAAAATAAAAGCATGCAAATACAATAATAAAATAATACATTGGTGGATTGAGATTCGATTTTAAAATAATAATTAGACAACAAATTGATAAATTTAAGATAATTGATTTAATTTGATATGTCAGAATCTTGTATGTCATAATTTAATAATAATAATATATTTTTTTTAATGATGGGAAAAATGTATGCATCAATTAATTATTCTTTATGATTCATGAATTCGTAATAGAGTAAAACAAATGATCAAAGAGCCACATGCGCAATTCTTTTTAAAATTAGTCAATGGTAGAGGCTTAATGCGATCTGGTATACGATTAAAAATGTTTCCACACATTACATACGAGTTATTTAGAAAACGTTTTGTTTTGGGTATTGTATTTAGTACGACTTTATTGGGCTTCCTTAGGCTTCTGAATGTTACGTCCTTCGCTATTAAGAATTTCGATAGATTTCGTTTCACGAATATACCAACTTCGAAAATGTACAGGCATGGGAGGGGCAATACTCTTAGTGTTTTAAAGTGAGGACGACATGAGACATACGGTGCTACATTGCTTATGGCACGTATACATCGCTTTTGAGCAATAAAAACCTTCGCAAAATCTGTTCCGTTGCCCCAAATTACGATACCGTATCTGAGTACAGACTCAACATACGCAAAATAGGCAGTCATGGCTGTGCATTTATTAGCTACTTTTGACAATTTGTAAAGAGCAAACGCAAACCTATTTATTTTAGCACATATTTTGTCCGTTTGATCCCTCCAATTCATCTTTTGATAGACCAAAATTAATCCTAGAAATGTCACATTGGTTTCGTTTCGCAAGCCTTGTCCTTTGTAATCCATATCAATTGTCTGTGTTCGTAAGTTGTTATTAAGAAATAAGAATGTATTCAATGTGAAAATTACAACTAACCGGCGAAGACGCATCTTTGATTTCGTTCAGTATCATATTGTACAATGGTGGATTATATAGGTGGATAGTAGACAGCTCCTTGTGAAAGAGTGCGGTATAGAGGAAGAGTTTGGAAGTACATGCCACCTTACCTATTTCTGCCGCCAAGCAGTAACGTTAGCATTACTGAGTTCCGGTTTTGAAGGGTAAGGTTTGTGAAATTAGAGGCACTTGGGACTTGTCAACTTACGTCTCAGGGTGACAGGCATAATGGCAGTGCCCAGTCCAAGCTGCTCAAGGCAAGCTCTGAGTGGCACTGATACTGTTATAGACAGGCTTGTAGCTTACCATCAGGCGCACGACTAGTTCGTCCTGTCACTTGATATGTCTAAAAAAAGACTGTTCAGACATGTCTAATTTGTACGGAATTTTTTTAAAGTAGTTTTTGCCACGTACTACTTATTGCTTATGTTATAAAAACAAGTGCTAGACAACCATTCCAATTGCCTGATCTCAAACTACGGAATTTCCTATACTATGTGTAGTAGATACCAGAGTAATGGAATTAATTCTGAGGTACTTCCCAGAACACCCAGACCAGAACCAGAATAGTTCTTTTCCCAAATTGTTCTAATCGGCGACCTGCGCATCCAGCGCCCACAATGTAAACCATTACGTCACGGAGGCTGTCGTATATAGAATAAATTCGACTGGGGTAGCTGAAGGCTACTGGTTCGTCCGTTAACTTATTCTGAGCTTCGAGTGTTCAGGAATTACAAACAACAACACTAGAGAATTAGCTATTACCTATGTACAGTATTAGAATTACCTATGTATAGTAACAGGGTGTAAATATTGCACATCGGGAAAATCCGGAAGCCACGACTATTTCCGTATGCTATTGCCGCGTCTATAACTTATTGCATTAATAACCATCGAGTATATAACCAGAAATAGAGCCGAAATAAGGGCCACATATTCCTGGTAACACATTAGCGATACAGCTCTTATAAATATCAACGCTCGTTTGCACGGAAATATAGTCAGGCCAACTACTGACCTGTGTGTACGTCACCGTATACTCCAAAAAATATTCTGTATTTATTGTAATGAAGATAATATCTCTAACAATGCCGTGCTGTTCTACTCGGTGGTGTAGGAAAAACAGCTAAACATCTAATTACACAAAAAAGGAATCACATTTCATCGGTAATTAAATATTAAATATGTAATTTTGCAATTTTCGTCCATTATAGCAAAGCTCAAGTTAACTGGTCGATTTGAAGTGAAACAGTTGACGACACCCATTGACGACACCCGTCAATTGTTTCGAACTCGGGCTAGCCAATCGGAGCGCAGTTGTCACAGTAATGATATGGTAGAATAGTTTTCAAACAAATTCAATTCTTCATTTCGTCTCTATTTCTGGTTATACACTCGATGATTAATAACTGATGTATTTATGACAATGTAACATGAAACTTTAAAAGTCAATATCTGTCGTTAAAGTAATTGACAACGTTAACTAAGTTTCTTATTTATATACGTTAAATACATCAGTGAATAACACGATAACATAGACGCGATGGCAACGTTCGGATAAATGCGTGGATTCCGAATTTACCCGAAGTGCATTATATACAACCTGATACTGTATTATGATACTGCAAGATGCCAATACCAATACCATGTTTAATATTATTTTGTTCCTAACTTAGATTGCGCCACACGGCAATAGGCAGGGAAGCGTTACAATTTCGTATCTCTTGAAATGAACTTTTAAAACAAAATTACGTGATAAAGGAAATACATTGATGCAAAATCCAATTTCGAGCGGGTGGTAGCCGAGCATTACGCAACGCGGGAAAACTGAAATTCATGATGATACAAATTTTATTCCCAAATTTTAAATTGTTACAAATTACAAAATGTTCTATAAACGATAGTAATTCACTGCGTAGAAGAATTCCTTTTGAAGAAATTATTATAACAGTATAGCTTCTTGTAAAAAAGTTGGAAAGGCAGTAATGTGAGCGTTACTGCGTTTCGGTTTTGAGTAGTGCTGGTAAAATTACAGGCACATGGAATTTATCGACTTCTCAGGGTGACGGGGCGGTGCGGGCATCGGACAAATGTGCACGCTTCGGACATTGGGAACGTATGAACTCTCCGAGAACCACGACGGTATTGTTTCAGGTAACGTACCATAAACTCGAATTTTTTTTCGAAATAACGTTTGTTCGAATTTTCATTACACCGAAAACCGAATTATAACGAAACCGTCGTTCTTTCAGGATATGTTGGATGTTTATCGCAAAGACACGATTAGGTTCGATTAGGTAAGGTTAAATTAGGTTTAAAAGGAAAAATATTTTCCTCTCCAAATTACTTTCGAGGTTATGAAAATTCGAGCTAACGTTATTTCTGGAAAATGTCATTTCGAACTACTATAGGTAAGCACTGTTTCACAATATCGCCAGAAGGCGTCATAACACGACGTATAGACTGATGTGGACGCTAACCATCACGTCAGAGGGCATTATGTCGAGAATTCTCATGCAGTCCAGGGAATTACCGCAGCCACCGTACTGTATCTAATTTTTTACGTTATAAAATTGACATAAGGTTCCGTACGTAATTTCGTTACAAACATTCGCTTACATTCCGTTCTGTAAGTCATGTAAGTTGAGACTTAGGGTGGGTATTTCTAAACGAGCCTACATTTTAGGAGGTGAGATGTGGGAGAGGTTGCAATCCGGGCGCTGTAAATTAGTATGAATAAAATAAAAACAGGCGGGGAAAATTTGACACAGATCATCACATGGGACATGACAACTTATGTCTCAGGGTGACAGGCGCAGTGGTAGTGCCCATCAGATCCTTGCAATTTAAAGCTCAGAGGACACTGCAATTGTAATGGATAGGCGTGTACGCACGACTTGTTCGCCCCGTCACTTGATATTATAAAAAAAGTACCAATACGTTTCTTAACCAAAATATTACCAGTCATCTACCAACCAACGACTCAATTATTTCTACCTTAAATGGCGCATGGCGCTGCGGCGATAACCGACACCCTTTCACCTGCGTCATGGTACAAGCAGATTCTCTGTAGTACTAAGTACTAAATTCCTCTTTAAATAGAAATATCTCCATATGAAAGTTATGTACAAAGTTAGAGAATTATTCTTATTATATACTTAGTTTCAGATTTTTATTTTAGTCTATTTTCGGTATTTTATATAATCGGATAAAGTACACCCTATCGTGTAACAAATTAGCACATTCTTTAGATAATGTCCTTAGATGTCTCGTATAGTTTTTGTAAAACCGTAATAGTAAATACTTAAGCCATTTGATCTAGCAGAAAAGTTTTTTGTCACAGCTACCCTGTTTGAAAAAAAATGTTGTGCTAATTACAAAGTGATGTCAATATTTTATTTGTTTTTCAGTTTTCTGTGCGATCTTTACTTATTTAACTTTAACAGCCTTCGTGGTCGAAAGGTTACCATGCCGGACTGCCACGCAGAGGTCCCAGGTTCGATTCCCAGGCCGGGAGAAATATTTGTATGGCCTACATTTATTTCTCTCGTGAGTTTGGGTGTAATTTGCGGTTATCTATGTGTGTGTCCATGGCACCCGCGACACAGGGTTTCCCTGGTGCGGAACTATGTTGAGTGTGTACGTTATTATTATTACTTACTTCTCCGGCTCAGCGACCCGAAATGAATCTTGGCCTCCGACACTGTGATGCGCCACTCTTCTCTCTTCTGTGTCGGTAATTGCCAATCGGCTATTTGAAGCTCACACAGGTCTTTGTGGGCTCGATCCAGCGATATCTAGACCGCCCAACCGGCCGTCTGCCAGTCGGTTGCCCGACATATATGCTCTCTTGACTGCACGATCCTCACCGATCCTCTCGACCCGGCCAAGCCAGTGAAGTCGGGCTGATTTGGTCACTCCCATGATGTTAGCCTCTTTCACCAGATTTCTCTATGTTCCAAACCACTGGTTTGTAGTTTTCTTTTTCTGTATGTTCCAAACCACTTTGTAACCTGATGTATCGATAGAACTGGAGAATTATAACTCTTCAGAAAGCAATAACAATGTCATAAAGTATATATCTATATCTGCGTTGTTAAGGATAACATACTAAAGTCTAACTAAGTAAACTTGCCTATTTAACGTAAGTATTCTAACCAAAACCATACAATAATAAACCGTACAAATAAACACATTCGGCGCGTTTACTTAGGACATCGTGATCTATTACCGGGTTACCACCAAACATTTGATTTTGTACAAAATTGTACAAAATTCTTTCACCATATTTAATCATTATATCATGCTCTTGTTTTAAATAACTTACATTGCCATATTATTAACCGACTTCAAAAAAGGAGGAGATTCTCAATTCGACTGTATGTTTTTTTTCTATGTATGTTACGCGATAATTCCGGTATTTGTGAATCGATTTTCATGATTTTTTTTGTTGGAAAGAGGGTACCTCCGTAGTGGTCCCATATATTTTGAATTCTATGGGTGGCTGTTCATGCATGAAGATTCATTTTTATAAATAGCGCTTTAGTTTTAGTATGACGAGCTATTATTTTAATTGTTGATTTTGCTATTCTTTAATTCAAGGCGTTTACAAGTACTCTGTACTGAGATTCACTTTTTTCAAGACGAATAATCTTTATTTCATAGACAAGCAAAGAAGAAACTCAAGTAAGAAAGTCTTGGGGTGGCTCTTTATAAATATGCAATTGTACACTACGATAAGCTTTCTTTTATAACATGAAGTGACGGGACGATAAAGTCATGTACCTGGTGGTAAGCTATACGTCTATCCATAACAGTTGCAGTGCCACTCAAAGCTTTACATCTGAAAGATGTTAAGGGGTACTGTCACTGCGCTTTTCACCCTGAAACATAAGTTAATAAGTCCCATGTGCCTGCAATCGCAACAGCACCCTTAGGGTAGTTTTCCAGAACTCTAGTCAATGCTCAAGTCAGGACTTGAGTATGATTTCAAGCACTGGAAATACGACCCTAATGGCAAGGACTTGAGTATGATTCTACTAATAAGTGCACTATAGTCTCTTCTACGTTTTGGTCGCATATGCGATGTATATACAAGCCGGGCTAGTTTTACCTTTGAATCGGTGTAAATACTGTGAAAAACCCCCATGACCGGTTATCACCAAGTATAGGACAAGTATAGGAGTAAGTTTTATTCTACTTACTAGGTGATATACCGCAATTACGTCTGCCAAGAACAATTTCGTGACCCCAGCTGACTCTCCGCCCACATTATTATTTTTGTTATTATTAATTATTTTATTTTTTATTATTAATTATATTAATATTTATTATTGTTTGCGTTGCGAGATTATTGCGTTGACTCATAGTAATATTTTAGACATACGTTTCCTTCTAAATACGTATATATCACATAGTACAGCGCAGATGCCATGATAAAAACGTAACCGGCTCACACAGATACTGAGCGTGCGTGCGCACACATTCGACGAGACGCCGCTCTTGCCACTCGTGGCCCCGTTTTGGTCGCACCGCCGAACGTTTTATCACTGTGGCCGCACACTTACCCTTCAAAACCAGAATGCAGTAATGTAAGTGTGGCGGCTTTAGACGCTCCCTATTGTCACGGGCTCGCAGAGTGTTACACTTGCCAATACTTTCTATAGTGTTTTAGTTATGTGGTTTGTCAATTAAGTCAGAGCTATTATTGATGGGGAACGATAAATTCCCCAAATTGGTGACTCCGACGTGATATTAGGGGTGAAGTCGTCGCGGACGCTTTATCTCGCATTGAGGCAATTTCACTCGAATATGATTTCGCTGCACTAGCTTAGTCTCAAATGTCTGACATAGAGTTGGTGAAAATGCAAGAAGGATCGGCTTTGAATATGAAACAAGTTTTGATCCCAGGCACCAACATCACTCTACTATCAAGAGCCCTTGGTTTTGTGATGCGTATATCCAATGATTTAAGGTCTATAAAAACAATGAAGGTATTATACTGCGCTTTTGTACGAAGTCATCTTGAATACGCATCACAGGTGTGGAATTCACAGTACAGTGTTTATATTGCGCGGTTAGAAAATATACAAAAACGATTTATGCGATTTCTTGATTATAAGGCCAGACAACAGTCTCTAAGGTATGAGCATTGTTACAGGCGGTATCACTTTATACCTCTTCAGATGCGTCGTGAAGTGAATGACGTTTGTTCAATATCCAACCTGGCTAATGGCAACATTGACTGTCCGGAGTTACTATCAAAAATTGGTCTTCGCACTAACTCACTGGCATTTCTGGCTTTGGGGCGGCGCCTCTTGCTTCACATGCCACTTTATCACACAAATTACCGACACAACACATTCATGTTGCGTGGATGTGAAATATATAATAAGTACTGCATCGACTAGGACTTTGATCTGTTTGCAACAAACACTCCGGCCATTAGACGAACTGTAGGTTTGAATTACTCTGGACAACATTAATTATAGGTATGCTCAAACTTCTTTTATATTTCATACAAAAGACGTAAGAGTATACATATAGGCAATCGAAATGTATACAAGATATTTATTTTTATGACCGCTTTAAACTATAAAAATGTAAGTACGATCAGCATTACCTACTTATTGGTTTGTAATTTTGATATCCAAATGTGAAGGTTTGTAATAGGCTTTTTTTATATTGTTTAGTTTTATACACCATCTTTAACTTATAGCTGCAAACCTTCCTAAAATAAATAAATAAATAAATATGTGATACCTCAACCGGTCGCCCTCGAACTTACCTTACTCCAAGAAGATTTCGCTGCACTAGCTCAGTCTCAAATGTCTGACGTATAGATGGAGAAAATGCAAGAAGGATCGGCTTTGAAATTGGAACAAATTTTGATCCCGGGCACCAACATCACTCTAATATGTGATACCTCAACCGGTCGCCCTCGACCTTACCTCACTTCGTCGTTCCATCGATCTGCTTTCGACCGTTGCCATGACCTCAGTCACCCTGGTGCACGGGCAAATTGCTGCTTGTCGGCAGAAATAGCTAAGGTGCCAGTATTGCTACTTAAAAGACTGATGATGATGTTTGTTGCTATCACAAACTACGACAGACTGGTACAACACGACACAAAGTAAACATTGTACAAGGTTCGCGTAAAAACAATTCATTTCTGTTCGAGCACCAAGTAGTCGTTTGTTTAAAAGCGACGTTCGATTTCTTCGCTGTGTTTTTTATGCACAAGGCAAACGCATCGATAAATGTTAAACAAAAGAAAAGGTTAGGTAGGGATATTCTAGATGTCATAAAATTGGTTTTCTGCGATAATAATAATGTCAAGTATACGTTTATCGCGGGTTGGTGATTCTTTGTAATAACATGTATAATGTTCCTCGTTAGCCTTTGTCTCATATTTTTAAAATGTCATGTAGCTGAGTTAATTTGGGCAACCATTCTCCTGTGAATAGAATCAGTATGGTATATGGGGAACTTTGTGGTCGAGTGCCAGATTTGGATATTTTAAATAATTCCTTGCCTTTGTTCAGACATCGTGTATCGTTGGCAGGTAATTTAAACGTAATATAATATAATATAAAATAATATGTTTTAGTATTAAGTAAGCGCCTATTGATGGTGTAAAATCATATTAATAATAATAATAATAACGCACACGCTCAACATAGCTCCACACTAGGGAAACCCTGTGTCGCGTGTGCCATGGACACACACATAGATAACCACAAATTACACCCAAACTCACGAGAGAAATAAATGCATCCCTTACAAATATTTCTCTTGGCCCGGGAATCGAACCTGGGGCCACCGCGTGGCAGTCCGGCATGGTAACCGATCGGCCACGGAGGCAGTTAAAGTAGCTCCTAAACAATAATAAAATTTAATTTATATTCGTATGAATACAAATCCAATTTGTTTATTAATACACTTTAACATATATCCGTTATCTGCTCGTGAAGCTAAACTTAAAACTAAGAACTGGCTATTAACCTTAGATTACCATAAAACTGAAGCCTTATTGTAACAACTGAGAAAAAATGAAGTATTTGCAGGTAATAACAATGTAATAGACCCTATACTACTAACGCGCGAATGTATATTGTCACACATAAACGCAGGCACACACACACCTACCCCCGCGCACATACACGTTCACACACACACACACACACACACACACACACACACACACACACACAC